>NC_140010.1:613559-712615 GCF_964263955.1 Coregonus lavaretus | reverse complement strand
CACCTCCTCAGGTAATATACCATCTACTATATAATACACCTCCTCAGGTAATATACCATCCACTATATAATACACCTCCTCAGGTAATATACCATCCACTATATAATACACCTCCTCAGGTAATATACCATCCACTATATAATACACCTCCTCAGGTAATATACCATCCACTATATAATACACCTCCTCAGGTAATATACCATCCACTATATAATACACCTCCTCAGGTAATATACCATCCACTATATAATACACCTCCTCAGGTAATATACCATCCACTATATAATACACCTCCTCAGGTAATATACCATCCACTATATAATACACCTCCTCAGGTAATATACCATCCACTATATAATACACCTCCTCAGGTAATATACCATCCACTATATAATACACCTCCTCAGGTAATATACCATCCACTATATAATACACCTCCTCAGGTAATATACCATCCACTATATAATACACCTCCTCAGGTAATATACCATCCACTATATAATACACCTCCTCAGGTAATATACCATCCACTATATAATACACCTCCTCAGGTAATATACCATCTACTATATAATACACCTCCTCAGGTAATATACCATCCACTATATAATACACCTCCTCAGGTAATATACCATCCACTATATAATACACCTCCTCAGGTAATATACCATCACTATATAATACACCTCCTCAGGTAATATACCATCCACTATATAATACACCTCCTCAGGTAATATACATCACTATATATACCATCTACTATATAATACACCTCCTCAGGTAATATACCATCCACTATATAATACACCTCCTCAGGTAATATACCATCCACTATATAATACACCTCCTCAGGTAATATACCATCCACTATATAATACACCTCCTCAGGTAATATACCATCCACTATATAATACACCTCCTCAGGTAATATACCATCCACTATATAATACACCTCCTCAGGTAATATACCATCCACTATATAATACACCTCCTCAGGTAATATACCATCCACTATATAATACACCTCCTCAGGTAATATACCATCCACTATATAATACACCTCCTCAGGTAATATACCATCTACTATATAATACACCTCCTCAGGTAATATACCATCCACTATATAATACACCTCCTCAGGTAATATACCATCCACTATATAATACACCTCCTCAGGTAATATACCATCTACTATATAATACACCTCCTCAGGTAATATACCATCCACTATATAATACACCTCCTCAGGTAATATACCATCCACTATATAATACACCTCCTCAGGTAATATACCATCTACTATATAATACACCTCCTCAGGTAATATACCATCCACTATATAATACACCTCCTCAGGTAATATACCATCCACTATATAATACACCTCCTCAGGTAATATACCATCCACTATATAATACACCTCCTCAGGTAATATACCATCCACTATATAATACACCTCCTCAGGTAATATACCATCCACTATATAATACACCTCCTCAGGTAATATACCATCCACTATATAATACACCTCCTCAGGTAATATACCATCCACTATATAATACACCTCCTCAGGTAATATACCATCCACTATATAATACACCTCCTCAGGTAATATACCATCCACTATATAATACACCTCCTCAGGTAATATACCATCCACTATATAATACACCTCCTCAGGTAATATACCATCCACTATATAATACACCTCCTCAGGTAATATACCATCCACTATATAATACACCTCCTCAGGTAATATACCATCCACTATATAATACACCTCCTCAGGTAATATACCATCCACTATATAATACACCTCCTCAGGTAATATACCATCCACTATATAATACACCTCCTCAGGTAATATACCATCCACTATATAATACACCTCCTCAGGTAATATACCATCCACTATATAATACACCTCCTCAGGTAATATACCATCCACTATATAATACACCTCCTCAGGTAATATACCATCCACTATATAATACACCTCCTCAGGTAATATACCATCCACTATATAATACACCTCCTCAGGTAATATACCATCCACTATATAATACACCTCCTCAGGTAATATACCATCCACTATATAATACACCTCCTCAGGTAATATACCATCCACTATATAATACACCTCCTCAGGTAATATACCATCCACTATATAATACACCTCCTCAGGTAATATACCATCCACTATATAATACACCTCCTCAGGTAATATACCATCCACTATATAATACACCTCCTCAGGTAATATACCATCCACTATATAATACACCTCCTCAGGTAATATACCATCCACTATATAATACACCTCCTCAGGTAATATACCATCCACTATATAATACACCTCCTCAGGTAATATACCATCCACTATATAATACACCTCCTCAGGTAATATACCATCCACTATATAATACACCTCCTCAGGTAATATACCATCCACTATATAATACACCTCCTCAGGTAATATACCATCCACTATATAATACACCTCCTCAGGTAATATACCATCTACTATATAATACACCTCCTCAGGTAATATACCATCCACTATATAATACACCTCCTCAGGTAATATACCATCCACTATATAATACACCTCCTCAGGTAATATACCATCCACTATATAATACACCTCCTCAGGTAATATACCATCCACTATATAATACACCTCCTCAGGTAATATACCATCTACTATATAATACACCTCCTCAGGTAATATACCATCCACTATATAATACACCTCCTCAGGTAATATACCATCCACTATATAATACACCTCCTCAGGTAATATACCATCACTATATAATACACCTCCTCAGGTAATATACCATCCACTATATAATACACCTCCTCAGGTAATATACCATCCACTATATAATACACCCTCAGGTAATATACCATCCACTATATAATACACCTCCTCAGGTAATATACCATCTACTATATAATACACCTCCTCAGGTAATATACCATCCACTATATAATACACCTCCTCAGGTAATATACCATCCACTATATAATACACCTCCTCAGGTAATATACCATCTACTATATAATACACCTCCTCAGGTAATATACCATCCACTATATAATACACCTCCTCAGGTAATATACCATCCACTATATAATACACCTCCTCAGGTAATATACCATCTACTATATAATACACCTCCTCAGGTAATATACCATCCACTATATAATACACCTCCTCAGGTAATATACCATCCACTATATAATACACCTCCTCAGGTAATATACCATCTACTATATAATACACCTCCTCAGGTAATATACCATCCACTATATAATACACCTCCTCAGGTAATATACCATCCACTATATAATACACCTCCTCAGGTAATATACCATCTACTATATAATACACCTCCTCAGGTAATATACCATCCACTATATAATACACCTCCTCAGGTAATATACCATCCACTATATAATACACCTCCTCAGGTAATATACCATCTACTATATAATACACCTCCTCAGGTAATATACCATCTACTATATAATACACCTCCTCAGGTAATATACCATCCACTATATAATACACCTCCTCAGGTAATATACCATCCACTATATAATACACCTCCTCAGGTAATATACCATCCACTATATAATACACCTCCTCAGGTAATATACCATCCACTATATAATACACCTCCTCAGGTAATATACCATCTACTATATAATACACCTCCTCAGGTAATATACCATCCACTATATAATACACCTCCTCAGGTAATATACCATCCACTATATAATACACCTCCTCAGGTAATATACCATCTACTATATAATACACCTCCTCAGGTAATATACCATCCACTATATAATACACCTCCTCAGGTAATATACCATCACTATATAATATACCATCTACTATATAATACACCTCCTCAGGTAATATACCATCCACTATATAATACACCTCCTCAGGTAATATACCATCCACTATATAATACACCTCCTCAGGTAATATACCATCTACTATATAATACACCTCCTCAGGTAATATACCATCCACTATATAATACACCTCCTCAGGTAATATACCATCCACTATATAATACACCTCCTCAGGTAATATACCATCTACTATATAATACACCTCCTCAGGTAATATACCATCCACTATATAATACACCTCCTCAGGTAATATACCATCCACTATATAATACACCTCCTCAGGTAATATACCATCTACTATATAATACACCTCCTCAGGTAATATACCATCCACTATATAATACACCTCCTCAGGTAATATACCATCCACTATATAATACACCTCCTCAGGTAATATACCATCTACTATATAATACACCTCCTCAGGTAATATACCATCCACTATATAATACACCTCCTCAGGTAATATACCATCCACTATATAATACACCTCCTCAGGTAATATACCATCTACTATATAATACACCTCCTCAGGTAATATACCATCCACTATATAATACACCTCCTCAGGTAATATACCATCCACTATATAATACACCTCCTCAGGTAATATACCATCTACTATATAATACACCTCCTCAGGTAATATACCATCCACTATATAATACACCTCCTCAGGTAATATACCATCCACTATATAATACACCTCCTCAGGTAATATACCATCCACTATATAATACACCTCCTCAGGTAATATACCATCCACTATATAATACACCTCCTCAGGTAATATACCATCCACTATATAATACACCTCCTCAGGTAATATACCATCTACTATATAATACACCTCCTCAGGTAATATACCATCCACTATATAATACACCTCCTCAGGTAATATACCATCCACTATATAATACACCTCCTCAGGTAATATACCATCCACTATATAATACACCTCCTCAGGTAATATACCATCCACTATATAATACACCTCCTCAGGTAATATACCATCCACTATATAATACACCTCCTCAGGTAATATACCATCCACTATATAATACACCTCCTCAGGTAATATACCATCTACTATATAATACACCTCCTCAGGTAATATACCATCCACTATATAATACACCTCCTCAGGTAATATACCATCCACTATATAATACACCTCCACTCAGGTAATATACCATCTCACTATATAATACACCTCCTCAGGTAATATACCATCTACTATATATACACCTCCTCAGGTAATATACCATCCACTATATAATACACCTCCTCAGGTAATATACCATCCACTATATAATACACCTCCTCAGGTAATATACCATCCACTATATAATACACCTCCTCAGGTAATATACCATCCACTATATAATACACCTCCTCAGGTAATATACCATCTACTATATAATACACCTCCTCAGGTAATATACCATCCACTATATAATACACCTCCTCAGGTAATATACCATCCACTATATAATACACCTCCTCAGGTAATATACCATCCACTATATAATACACCTCTCAGGTAATATACCATCTACTATATAATACACCTCCTCAGGTAATATACCATCTACTATATAATACACCTCCTCAGGTAATATACCATCCACTATATAATACACCTCCTCAGGTAATATACCATCCACTATATAATACACCTCCTCAGGTAATATACCATCCACTATATAATACACCTCCTCAGGTAATATACCATCTACTATATAATACACCTCCTCAGGTAATATACCATCCACTATATAATACACCTCCTCAGGTAATATACCATCCACTATATAATACACCTCCTCAGGTAATATACCATCCACTATATAATACACCTCCTCAGGTAATATACCATCCACTATATAATACACCTCCTCAGGTAATATACCATCTACTATATAATACACCTCCTCAGGTAATATACCATCTACTATATAATACACCTCCTCAGGTAATATACCATCCACTATATAATACACCTCCTCAGGTAATATACCATCCACTATATAATACACCTCCTCAGGTAATATACCATCTACTATATAATACACCTCCTCAGGTAATATACCATCCACTATATAATACACCTCCTCAGGTAATATACCATCCACTATATAATACACCTCCTCAGGTAATATACCATCTACTATATAATACACCTCCTCAGGTAATATACCATCCACTATATAATACACCTCCTCAGGTAATATACCATCCACTATATAATACACCTCCTCAGGTAATATACCATCTACTATATAATACACCTCCTCAGGTAATATACCATCCACTATATAATACACCTCCTCAGGTAATATACCATCCACTATATAATACACCTCCTCAGGTAATATACCATCTACTATATAATACACCTCCTCAGGTAATATACCATCCACTATATAATACACCTCCTCAGGTAATATACCATCCACTATATAATACACCTCCTCAGGTAATATACCATCTACTATATAATACACCTCCTCAGGTAATATACCATCCACTATATAATACACCTCCTCAGGTAATATACCATCCACTATATAATACACCTCCTCAGGTAATATACCATCTACTATATAATACACCTCCTCAGGTAATATACCATCCACTATATAATACACCTCCTCAGGTAATATACCATCCACTATATAATACACCTCCTCAGGTAATATACCATCTACTATATAATACACCTCCTCAGGTAATATACCATCTACTATATAATACACCTCCTCAGGTAATATACCATCCACTATATAATACACCTCCTCAGGTAATATACCATCCACTATATAATACACCTCCTCAGGTAATATACCATCCACTATATAATACACCTCCTCAGGTAATATACCATCTACTATATAATACACCTCCTCAGGTAATATACCATCCACTATATAATACACCTCCTCAGGTAATATACCATCCACTATATAATACACCTCCTCAGGTAATATACCATCTACTATATAATACACCTCCTCAGGTAATATACCATCCACTATATAATACACCTCCTCAGGTAATATACCATCACTATATAATATATCCATCACTATATAATACACCTCCTCAGGTAATATACCATCCACTATATAATACACCTCAGGTAATATACCATCCACTATATAATACACCTCCTCAGGTAATATACCATCTACTATATAATACACCTCCTCAGGTAATATACCATCCACTATATAATACACCTCCTCAGGTAATATACCATCCACTATATAATACACCTCCTCAGGTAATATACCATCTACTATATAATACACCTCCTCAGGTAATATACCATCCACTATATAATACACCTCCTCAGGTAATATACCATCCACTATATAATACACCTCCTCAGGTAATATACCATCTACTATATAATACACCTCCTCAGGTAATATACCATCCACTATATAATACACCTCCTCAGGTAATATACCATCCACTATATAATACACCTCCTCAGGTAATATACCATCTACTATATAATACACCTCCTCAGGTAATATACCATCCACTATATAATACACCTCCTCAGGTAATATACCATCCACTATATAATACACCTCCTCAGGTAATATACCATCTACTATATAATACACCTCCTCAGGTAATATACCATCCACTATATAATACACCTCCTCAGGTAATATACCATCCACTATATAATACACCTCCTCAGGTAATATACCATCTACTATATAATACACCTCCACTCAGGTAATATACCATCTACTATATAATACACCTCCTCAGGTAATATACCATCCACTATATAATACACCTCCTCAGGTAATATACCATCCACTATATAATACACCTCCTCAGGTAATATACCATCCACTATATAATACACCTCCTCAGGTAATATACCATCCACTATATAATACACCTCCTCAGGTAATATACCATCTACTATATAATACACCTCCTCAGGTAATATACCATCTACTATATAATACACCTCCTCAGGTAATATACCATCCACTATATAATACACCTCCTCAGGTAATATACCATCCACTATATAATACACCTCCTCAGGTAATATACCATCCACTATATAATACACCTCCTCGGGTAATATACCATCTACTATATAATACACCTCCTCAGGTAATATACCATCCACTATATAATACACCTCCTCAGGTAATATACCATCCAATATATATTATACACCTCCTCAGGTAATATACCATCCACTATATAATACACCTCCTCAGGTAATATACCATCCACTATATAATACACCTCCTCGGGTAATATACCATCTACTATATAATACACCTCCTCAGGTAATATACCATCCACTATATAATACACCTCCTCAGGTAATATACCATCCACTATATAATACACCTCCACTCAGGTAATATACCATTCACTATATAATA
Organism: Coregonus lavaretus; assembly: GCF_964263955.1. Classification (NCBI taxonomy): domain Eukaryota; kingdom Metazoa; phylum Chordata; class Actinopteri; order Salmoniformes; family Salmonidae; genus Coregonus; species Coregonus lavaretus. Next base: position 704,249 of record NC_140010.1, on the reverse strand, counting down.
CACCTCAGGTAATATACCATCTACTATATAATACACCTCCTCAGGTAATATACCATTCACTATATAATACACCTCAGGTAATATACTAGGCGGCAGGTAGCTTAGTGGTTAAGAGCGTTGTACCAGTAACCGAAAGGTTGCTGGTTCTAATCCCCGAGCCGACTAGGTGAAAAATCTGTCGATGTGCCCTTGAGCAAGGCACTTAACCCTAATTGCTCCTGTAAGTCGCTCTGGATAAGAGCGTCTGCTAAATGACCAATTTATTTATTTATTTATTTATACCATCCACTATATAATACACCTCCTCAGGTAATATACCATCTACTATATAATACACCTCCTCAGGTAATATACCATCCACTATATAATACACCTCCTCAGGTAATATACCATCCACTATATAATACACCTCCTCAGGTAATATACCATCTACTATATAATACACCTCCTCAGGTAATATACCATCCACTATATAATACACCACCTCAGGTAATATACCATCCACTATATAATACACCTCCTCAGGTAATATACCATCTACTATATAATACACCTCCTCAGGTAATATACCATCCACTATATAATACACCTCCTCAGGTAATATACCATCCACTATATAATACACCTCCTCAGGTAATATACCATCTACTATATAATACACCTCCTCAGGTAATATACCATCCACTATATAATACACCTCCTCAGGTAATATACCATCCACTATATAATACACCTCCTCAGGTAATATACCATCTACTATATAATACACCTCCTCAGGTAATATACCATCCACTATATAATACACCTCCTCAGGTAATATACCATCCACTATATAATACACCTCCTCAGGTAATATACCATCTACTATATAATACACCTCCACTCAGGTAATATACCATCTACTATATAATACACCTCCTCAGGTAATATACCATCCACTATATAATACACCTCCTCAGGTAATATACCATCCACTATATAATACACCTCCTCAGGTAATATACCATCCACTATATAATACACCTCCTCAGGTAATATACCATCCACTATATAATACATCTCCTCAGGTAATATACCATCCACTATATAATACACCTCCTCAGGTAATATACCATCCACTATATAATACACCTCCTCAGGTAATATACCATCTACTATATAATACACCTCCTCAGGTAATATACTATCCACTATATAATACACCTCCTCAGGTAATATACCATCCACTATATAATACACCTCCTCAGGTAATATACCATCTACTATATAATACACCTCCACTCAGGTAATATACCATCTACTATATAATACACCTCCTCAGGTAATATACCATCCACTATATAATACACCTCCTCAGGTAATATACCATCCACTATATAATACACCTCCTCAGGTAATATACCATCCACTATATAATACACCTCCTCAGGTAATATACCATCCACTATATAATACACCTCCTCAGGTAATATACCATCTACTATATAATACACCTCCTCAGGTAATATACCATCTACTATATAATACACCTCCTCAGGTAATATACCATCCACTATATAATACACCTCCTCAGGTAATATACCATCCACTATATAATACACCTCCTCAGGTAATATACCATCCACTATATAATACACCTCCTCGGGTAATATACCATCTACTATATAATACACCTCCTCAGGTAATATACCATCCACTATATAATACACCTCCACTCAGGTAATATACCATCCACTATATAATACACCTACACTCAGGTAATATACCATTCACTATATAATACACCTCCTCAGGTAATATACCATCCACTATATAATACACCTCCTCGGGTAATATACCATCCACTATATAATACACCTCCTCAGGTAATATACCATCTACTATATAATACACCTCCTCAGGTAATATACCATCTACTATATAATACACCTCCTCAGGTAATATACCATCTACTATATAATACACCTCCTCAGGTAATATACCATCCACTATATAATACACCTCCTCAGGTAATATACCATCCACTATATAATACACCTCCTCAGGTAATATACCATCCACTATATAATACACCTCCTCAGGTAATATACCATCCACTATATAATACACCTCCTCAGGTAATATACCATCCACTATATAATACACCTCCTCAGGTAATATACCATCTACTATATAATACACCTCCTCAGGTAATATACCATCTACTATATAATACACCTCCTCAGGTAATATACCATCCACTATATAATACACCTCCTCAGGTAATATACCATCTACTATATAATACACCTCCTCAGGTAATATATCATCTACTATATAATACACCTCCTCAGGTAATATACCATTCACTATATAATACACCTCAGGTAATATACCACTTTTTCCACATTTTGTTACGTTACAGCCTTATTCTAAAATGGATTGAATAGTTTTTTCCCCCTCATCAATCTACACACAATACCCCATAATGACAATGCAAAAACAGGTTTTTAGAAATGTTTGCAAATGTATTACAAAAAAATAAACTGATATCACATTTACATAAGTATTCAGACCCTTTACTCAGTACTTTGTTGAAGCACTTTTGGCAGCGATTACAGCCTTGAGTCTTCTTGGGTATGACGCTACAAGCTTGGCACACCTGTATTTGGGGAGTTTCTCCCATTCTTCTCTGCAGATCCTCTCAAGCTCTGTCAGGTTGGATGGGGAGTGTCGCTACACAGCTTTTTCAGGTCTCTTCAGAGATGTTTGATCAGGTTCAAGTCTGGGCTCTGGCTGGGCCACTCAAGGACATTCAGAGACTTGTCACGAAGCCACTCCTGCATTGTTTTTGCTGTGTGCTTAGGGTCGTTGACCTGTTGGAAGGTGAACCTTCGCCCCACTCTGAGGTTCTGAGCGCTCTGGAGCAGGTTTTCATCAAGGATCTCTCTGTACTTTGCTCCGTTCATCTTTCCCTTGATCCTGACTAGTTTCCCAGCCCTGCCGCTGAAAAACATCCCCAGAGCATGATGCTGCCACCACCATGCTTCACCGTAGGGATGGTGGTTCCAAACTTCTTCCATTTAAGAATGATTGAGTCCACTGTGTTCTTGGAGACCTTCAATGCTGCATAAATTGTTTGGTACCCTTCCCCAGATCTGTGCCTCGACACAATCCTGTCTCGGAGCTCTACGGACAATTCCTTTGACCTCATGGCTTGGTTTTTGCTCTGACATGCACTGTCAACTGTGGGAACTTATATAGACAGGTGTGTGCCTTTCCAAATCATGTCCAGTCAATTGAATTTACCACAGGTGGACTCCAATCAAGTTGTAGAAACATCTCAAGGATGATCAATGGAAACAGGATGCACCTGAGCTCAATTTCGAGTCTCATAGCAAAGGGTCTGAATACTTATGTAAACAAGGTATTTCTGTTTTTTATTTTTAATACATTTGCCACAATTTCTTAACCCGTTTTCGCTTTGTCATTATGGGGTATTGTGTGTAGATTGAGGATTTGTATTTATTTAATCAATTTTAGAATAAAATGGAAAAAGGGAAGGTGTCTGAATACTATCCGAAGGCACTGTATGTGTATGCGACCAATAAAATGTCATTTGATTTAGAGGAGAAATAGAGCTCCTTTACATCAATGAAAACCTTGAGTTTCTAGCCCAAACCACTCAAAGGTTATGGCCCATATTACCGGAGCTACCTCGTCCCCTTTCTACTGTGAATTGGCGTACATTTTATATAACTTTAGGAACCATGTCGTGAGCTGTTTTTCAACTACTCGCATGCCGCTTGTTTTTGTTTTAATAACAAACAACCTTGTTTACTCATGTTACCTGGCTAGCTAGCTAACAATGTGGTACCTTGGCTATGCACCCATTTGGATGGAAAAACAGAAAAGGGAGAGATGGCCTACTCAAAGAGATGCTTTAAAGGATCAATGTAGTTCTAAGCTAAATCAGAATTTAAAAATCGCAATTTTTCTGATGTTCCTTAAATTCTGCCTAACTTTTGGGAGAAGTGTGTGTCTGTGAGTGAGAATGAGCACGAGAGTGTGTGAGAAAGGATGTGTGTGGCAGGGAGAATGTGTAGGATATTGCCTTTTTCTCAATTGGATTTGCGTCTTCTCTGGCCTCCTTTTGAAAAAGGTCAAAGATAATCGAGGAGAGGGGAAAATGCTCTTGTATGAAAACTCTCCTTCTCCAATCGTGCGTCATCAGGCAAATGACGTTTACAGGGTGGAATCCGATAATTAATGTATAAAGTGATCAAAACATTTAGCTAGTTGTGCCAGACATTTATAGATAAAAGGAGTTTCATGCTTTTCTCCTTCGAGAAAACAATAGCTGATTTTAAAGGGGGTATGGCAGATTTCAAAACTTTTCTGCAAAGGACTCGGGTAGGATACACTTGTGCTTCCTCGCCAATAGGAGGCTATCGAGGAGGGGAGGTCAGTCTTCCGTTTGCCTACTAACGAACTTACACTGTCCTCAACAACTTATTACATTTACATTTTAGTCATTTAGCAGACGCTCTTATCCAGAGCGACTTACAGGAGCAATTAGGGTTAAGTGCCTTGCTCAAGGGCACATCGACAGATTTTTCACCTAGTCAGCTCGGGGATTAGAACCAGCGACCTTTCGGTTACTGGCACAACGCTCTTAACCACTAAGCTACCTGCCGTTTCACGCGGGACATGGGGAGAGGACAGGGGCGAGAGGACAAGGGAGAGAGAAAGGACATGGAAGAGGAGGGAGGACAGAGGACACGGGACAGGAGAGAGGAGGGGACAGAGGACAGGGGACGGAAGAGGGGACATGGGAGAGGGGACAGGCGAGAGAGGACAAGGGAGAGAGAGAGGAGAGGAGGGAGGACAGGGGACAGGAGAGAGGAGGGGACAGGGGACAGGAAAGGGGATGGGACAGGGGGCAGGCGCGAGGACAGGGGACAGGCGAGAGAGGACAGGGGAGAGGATGTGGGACAGGGGAGAGAGGACACGGGACAGGGGAGAGAGGACAGGGGAGAGGGGAGAGGACAGGGGAGAGAGGACACGGGAGGGGAGAGAGGACACGGGAGGGGAGAGAGGACAGGGGAGAGAGGACACGGGAGGGGAGAGAGGACACGGGAGGGGAGAGAGGACACGGGAGGGGAGAGGGGACACGGGAGGGGAGAGAGGACACGGGAGGGGAGAGAGGACAGGGGAGAGAGGACACGGGAGGGGAGAGAGGACACGGGAGGGGAGAGAGGACACGGGAGGGGAGAGAGGACAGGGGAGAGAGGACACGGGAGGGGAGAGAGGACACGGGAGGGGAGAGAGGACACGGGAGGGGAGAGAGGACAGGGGAGAGAGGACACGGGAGGGGAGAGAGGACACGGGAGGGGAGAGGGGACACGGGAGGGGAGAGAGGACACGGGAGGGGAGAGAGGACACGGGAGGGGAGAGAGGACACGGGAGAGAGGACACGGGAGGGGAGAGAGGACACGGGAGGGGAGAGAGGACACGGGAGGGGAGAGAGGACAAAGGAGAGAGGACACGGGAGGGGAGAGAGGACATGGGAGGGGAGAGAGGACAGGGGAGAGAGGACACGGGAGGGGAGAGAGGACACGGGAGGGGAGAGAGGACACGGGAGGGGAGAGGGGACACGGGAGGGGAGAGAGGACACGGGAGAGAGGACACGGGAGGGGAGAGAGGACACGGGAGGGGAGAGAGGACAGGGGAGAGAGGACACGGGAGGGGAGAGAGGACACGGGAGGGGAGAGAGGACAGGGGAGAGAGGACACGGGAGGGGAGAGAGGACACGGGAGGGGAGAGAGGACACGGGAGGGGAGAGAGGACAGGGGAGAGAGGACACGGGAGGGGAGAGGGGAAACGGGAGGGGAGAGAGGACACGGGAGAGAGGACACGGGAGGGGAGAGAGGACACGGGAGGGGAGAGAGGACAGGGGAGAGAGGACACGGGAGGGGAGAGAGGACACGGGAGGGGAGAGAGGACAGGGGAGAGAGGACACGGGAGGGGAGAGAGGACACGGGAGGGGAGAGAGGACACGGGAGGGGAGAGAGGACAGGGGAGAGAGGACACGGGAGGGGAGAGAGGACAGGGGAGAGAGGACACGGGAGGGGAGAGAGGACACGGGAGGGGAGAGAGGACACGGGAGGGGAGAGAGGACAGGGGAGAGAGGACACGGGAGGGGAGAGAGGACACGGGAGGGGAGAGAGGACAGGGGAGAGAGGACACGGGAGGGGAGAGAGGACACGGGAGGGGAGAGAGGACACGGGAGGGGAGAGGGGACACGGGAGGGGAGAGAGGACAGGGGAGAGAGGACACGGGAGGGGAGAGAGGACACGGGAGGGGAGAGAGGACACGGGAGGGGAGAGGGGACACGGGAGGGGAGAGAGGACAGGGGAGAGAGGACACGGGAGGGGAGAGAGGACACGGGAGGGGAGAGAGGACAGGGGAGAGAGGACACGGGAGGGGAGAGAGGACACGGGAGGGGAGAGAGGACAGGGGAGAGAGGACACGGGAGGGGAGAGAGGACACGGGAGGGGAGAGAGGACAGGGGAGAGAGGACACGGGAGGGGAGAGAGGACAGGGGAGGGGAGAGAGGACACGGGAGGGGAGAGAGGACACGGGAGGGGAGAGAGGACACGGGAGGGGAGAGAGGACACGGGAGGGGAGAGGGGAGAGGACAGGGGAGAGAGGACAGGGGAGAGGGGAGAGGACAGGGGAGAGAGGACACGGGAGGGGAGAGAGGACACGGGAGGGGAGAGAGGACACGGGAGGGGAGAGAGGACAGGGGAGAGAGGACACGGGAGGGGAGAGAGGACACGGGAGGGGAGAGAGGACACGGGAGGGGAGAGAGGACACGGGAGGGGAGAGAGGACACGGGAGGGGAGAGAGGACAGGGGAGAGGGGAGAGGACAGGGGAGAGAGGACAGGGGAGAGGGGAGAGGACAGGGGAGAGAGGACACGGGAGGGGAGAGAGGACACGGGAGGGGAGAGAGGACAGGGGAGAGAGGACACGGGAGGGGAGAGAGGACACGGGAGGGGAGAGAGGACACGGGAGGGGAGAGAGGACACGGGAGGGGAGAGAGGACATGGGAGGGGAGAGAGGACAGGGGAGAGGGGAGAGGACAGGGGAGAGAGGACAGGGGAGAGGGGAGAGGACAGGGGAGAGAGGACACGGGAGGGGAGAGAGGACACGGGAGGGGAGAGAGGACAGGGGAGAGAGGACACGGGAGGGGAGAGAGGACACGGGAGGGGAGAGAGGACACGGGAGGGGAGAGGGGACACGGGAGGGGAGAGAGGACACGGGAGGGTAGAGAGGACAGGGGAGAGAGGACACGGGAGGGGAGAGAGGACACGGGAGGGGAGAGAGGACACGGGAGGGGAGAGAGGACAGGGGAGAGAGGACACGGGAGGGGAGAGAGGACACGGGAGGGGAGAGAGGACACGGGAGGGGAGAGAGGACAGGGGAGAGAGGACACGGGAGGGGAGAGAGGACACGGGAGGGGAGAGAGGACACGGGAGGGGAGAGAGGACAGGGGAGAGAGGACACGGGAGGGGAGAGAGGACACGGGAGGGGAGAGAGGACACGGGAGGGGAGAGGACACGGGAGGGGAGAGAGGACACGGGAGGGGAGAGAGGACACGGGAGGGGAGAGAGGACAGGGGAGAGAGGACACGGGAGGGGAGAGAGGACACGGGAGGGGAGAGAGGACACGGGAGGGGAGAGAGGACACGGGAGAGAGGACACGGGAGGGGAGAGAGGACACGGGAGGGGAGAGAGGACACGGGAGGGGAGAGAGGACAGGGGAGAGAGGACACGGGAGGGGAGAGAGGACACGGGAGGGGAGAGAGGACAGGGGAGAGAGGACACAGGAGGGGAGAGAGGACACGGGAGGGGAGAGAGGACACGGGAGGGGAGAGGGGCCACGGGAGGGGAGAGAGGACACGGGAGAGAGGACACGGGAGGGGAGAGAGGACACGGGAGGGGAGAGAGGACAGGGGAGAGAGGACACGGGAGGGGAGAGAGGACACGGGAGGGGAGAGAGGACAGGGGAGAGAGGACACGGGAGGGGAGAGAGGACAGGGGAGAGAGGACACGGGAGGGGAGAGAGGACACGGGAGGGGAGAGAGGACACGGGAGGGGAGAGAGGACACGGGAGAGAGGACACGGGAGGGGAGAGAGGACACGGGAGGGGAGAGAGGACAGGGGAGGGGAGAGAGGACAGGGGAGAGAGGACACGGGAGGGGAGAGAGGACACGGGAGGGGAGAGAGGACACGGGAGGGGAGAGGGGACACGGGAGGGGAGAGAGGACAGGGGAGAGAGGACACGGGAGGGGAGAGAGGACACGGGAGGGGAGAGAGGACACGGGAGGGGAGAGAGGACACGGGAGGGGAGAGAGGACACGGGAGGGGAGAGAGGACAGGGGAGAGAGGACACGGGAGGGGAGAGAGGACACGGGAGGGGAGAGAGGACACGGGAGGGGAGAGAGGACACGGGAGGGGAGAGAGGACAGGGGAGAGAGGACACGGGAGGGGAGAGAGGACACGGGAGGGGAGAGAGGACACGGGAGGGGAGAGGGGACACGGGAGGGGAGAGAGGACAGGGGAGAGAGGACACGGGAGGGGAGAGAGGACACGGGAGGGGAGAGAGGACAGGGGAGAGAGGACACGGGAGGGGAGAGAGGACACGGGAGGGGAGAGAGGACACGGGAGGGGAGAGAGGACACGGGAGGGGAGAGAGGACACGGGAGGGGAGAGAGGACACGGGAGAGAGGACACGGGAGGGGAGAGGGGACACGGGAGGGGAGAGAGGACAGGGGAGAGGGGACACGGGAGAGAGGACACTGGACAGGGGAGGGGACACGGGACAGGGGAGAGAGCGGCAGAGGACTTTTTCCCAAATAAAAAAGGCCTACAGATGGTTTCATATAGACCTAGTGTGTTTTACCCTTATTGACACAATGACAATGCAGATCATTATGCATTTCTACTCCTTCCTACATTCCTCCTGCCCAATCACATGCAGGCTTTTGGATATGAGCAAATGAGCTGTTTTCTGCAGTAGCCTGTTCTTTTACACAGTAAAAAGTGTTAAATTCAATGTGTTGTATTGAGTTGAGGTGAGAATATCAGGGACAGGTTTTTGTGCAGCAATATCAGTGGGGGCGGGGCAAACCTTGTGGTATCGTGAAACTACTCGCTATCGTGATACTACTCGCTATCGTGATACTTGGCCTGGAATCACATTGTTAGTAAAATATTGGTATTGTGACAACCTCATTCTGAAAATAGGCACCTTTTTCTTGCAGTTTAAACAGCTTTTTCATGTGTTTCTGTGCAAAACAATTGTCACTTTTTTGGGTCCTTGCCAGTTTGCATCCCTGGTTGTAATGATCATTATGTGTGTTGGATCACCAGGTCCAGACCCGCAGTGCTGATGAACCCATGACCACCTTCGTCTTCTATAATGACTGTGGAAACCGATGGAAGGTACGTTGCCCCATAAACACTCTAACATACACTCTAAACACAAGCACACTACAAAACACACACACTACAAAACACACACACTACAAAACACACACACTACAAAACACACACACTACAAAACACACACTACAAAACACACACACTACAAAACACACACACTGCAAAACACACACTAAAAAACACACACACTACAAAACACACACACTACAAAACACACACACTACAAAACACACACACTACAAAACACACACACTACAAAACACACACTACAAAACACACACTACAAAACACACACACTACAAAACACACACACTACAAAACACACACACTACAAAACACACTACAAAACACACACACTACAAAACACACACACTGCAAAACACACACTAAAAAACACACACACTACAAAACACACACACTACAAAACACACACACTACAAAACACACACACTACAAAACACACACACTACAAAACACACACTACAAAACACACACTACAAAACACACACACTACAAAACACACACACTACAAAACACACACACTACAAAACACACTACAAAACACACACACTACAAAACACACACTACAAAACACACACACTACAAAACACACACACTACAAAACACACTCTACAAAACACACACTACAAAACACACACTAAAAAACACACACTACTGTAGTGTCGAGTCAATGCTGGCAATTATTGCTGATAAACAAAGGAGTCCGCTTAGGCTGTACTTTGATCATAAGGTTTATTCATATCACAAGATTTCAGCATAAGTTACGGATGTCATGACCACCCGGAGAGCGGCGTCCCAGATTGCAATGGCCGCTCTAACCTCTTCTTCGTTTTTACCCAGTATATATAATCTTCCCAAGATATGGGTGGCTCCCTCTACTGTCCAATCCCCTGTCTACAACACACACTTCCTGTCTGTTCTATCTGGCGTCACACTAAAACATTCCCTCTGACACTAAAATAAACATCCTCTCAGGTTCCACTTAAAAACATTAACAAAGTCATAATCTTCATATACGACACTACACAACACACACACTACAAAACACACACTACAAAACACACACACTACAAAACACACACTACAAAACACACACACTGCAAAACACACACTGCAAAACACACACACTACAAAACACACACACTACAAAACACACACACTACAAAACACACACTGCAAAACACACACACTACAAAACACACACACTATAAAAACACACACACTACAAAACACACACACTACAAAACACACACTACAAAGCACACACACACTACAAAACACACACACTACAAAACACACACACTACAAAACACACACTACAAAACACACACTGCAAAACACACACAGCAAAACACACACACTACAAAACACACACACTACAAAACACACACACTACAAAACACACACTGCAAAACACACACACTACAAAACACACACACTACAAAACACACACACTACAAAACACACACACTACAAAACACACACTACAAAACACACACACACTACAAAACACACACACTACAAAACACACACACTACAAAACACACACACTACAAAACACACACACTACAAAACACACACACTACAAAACACACACACTACAAAACACACACTACAAAACACACACACTGCAAAACACACACTAAAAAACACACACACTACAAAACACACACACTACAAAACACACACACTACAAAACACACACTGCAAAACACACACACTACAAAACACATACAATACAAAACACACACACTACAAAACACACACACTACAAAACACACACTACAAAACACACACACACTACAAAAAACACACACACTACAAAACACACGCACTACAAAACACACACACTACAAAACACACACACTACAAAACACACACTACAAAACACACACACTACAAAACACACACACTACAAAACACACACACTACAAAACACACTACAAAACACACACACTACAAAACACACACACTACAAAACACACACACTACAAAACACACACTACAAAACACACAAACTACAAAACACACACACTGCAAAACACATACACTACAAAACACACACACTGCAAAACACACACACTGCAAAACACACACACTGCAAAACACACACACTACAAAACACACACACTACAAAACACACACTCTTACTCACTTGAAGTTACTCTGTTTCACTACAATATTTTATCTGCATGTTTTACTTCTGTTTACAACTAAATAAAAAAGAATGTTGTTCCCACGGTAACCCACTGTTCAGTGTCTCAATGTAATGTTGTTCCCACGGTAACCCACTGCTCAGTGTCTCAATGTAATGTTGTTCCCAGTGTAACCCACTGTTCAGTGTCTCAATGTAATGTTGTTCCCACGGTAACCCACTGCTCAGTGTCTCAATGTAATGTTGTTCCCACGGTAACCCACTGCTCAGTCTCTCAATGTAATGTTGTTCCCATGGTAACCCACTGTTCAGTGTCTCAATGTAATATTGTTCCCACGGTAACCCACTGCTCAGTCTCTCAATGTAATGTTGTTCCCATGGTAACCCACTGTTCAGTGTCTCAATGTAATGTTGTTCCCACGGTAACCCACTGCTCAGTGTCTCAATGTAATGTTGTTCCCACGGTAACCCAATGTTCAGTGTCTCAATGTAATGTTGTTTTCAACGTAACCCACTGTTCAGTCTCTCAATGTAATGTTGTTCCCACAGTAACCCACTGCTCAGTCTCTCAATGTAATGTTGTTCCCACGGTAACCCACTGTTCAGTGTCTCAATGTAATATTGTTCCCACCGTTCAGTGTCTCAATGTAATGTTGTTCCCACGGTAACCCACTGTTCAGTATCTCAATGTAATGTTGTTCCCACGGTAACCCACTGTTCAGTGTCTCAATGTAATGTTGTTCCCAGTGTAACCCACTGTTCAGTCTCTCAATGTAATGTTGTTCCCAGTATAACCCACTGTTCAGTGTCTCATTTTAATGTTGTTCCCATGGTAACCCACTGTTCAGTGTCTCAATGTAATGTTGTTCCCACTGTAACCCACTGTTCAGTGTCTCAATGTAATGTTGTTCCCATGGTAACCCACTGCTCAGTCTCTCAATGTAATGTTGTTCCCATGGTAACCCACTGTTCAGTGTCTCAATGTAATGTTGTTCCCAGTGTAACCCACTGCTCAGTCTCTCAATGTAATATTGTTCCCACAGTAACCCACTGCTCAGTCTCTCAATGTAATGTTGTTCCCACGGTAACCCACTGTTCAGTGTCTCAATGTAATGTTGTTCCCACGGTAACCCACTGTTCAGTGTCTCAATATAATGTTGTTCCCATGGTAACCCACTGCTCAGTGTCTCAATGTAATGTTGTTCCCACGGTAACCCACTGCTCAGTCTCTCAATGTAATGTTGTTCCCATGGTAACCCACTGTTCAGTGTCTCAATGTAATATTGTTCCCACAGTAACCCACTGCTCAGTCTCTCAATGTAATGTTGTTCCCATGGTAACCCACTGTTCAGTGTCTCAATGTAATGTTGTTCCCACGGTAACCCACTGTTCAGTGTCTCAATGTAATGTTGTTCCCACGGTAACCCACTGCTCAGTGTCTCAATGTAATGTTGTTCCCATGGTAACCCACTGCTCAGTGTCTCAATGTAATGTTGTTCCCATGGTAACCCACTGTTCAGTGTCTCAATGTAATGTTGTTCCCAGTGTAACCCACTGTTCAGTGTCTCAATGTAATGTTGTTCCCACGGTAACCCACTGTTCAGTGTCTCAATGTAATGTTGTTCCCAGTGTAACCCACTGCTCAGTCTCTCAATGTAATATTGTTCCCACGGTAACCCACTGCTCAGTCTCTCAATGTAATGTTGTTCCCACGGTAACCCACTGTTCAGTGTCTCAATGTAATGTTGATCCCACGGTAACCCACTGTTCAGTGTCTCAATATAATGTTGTTCCCATGGTAACCCACTGCTCAGTGTCTCAATGTAATGTTGTTCCCACGGTAACCCACTGCTCAGTCTCTCAATGTAATGTTGTTCCCATGGTAACCCACTGTTCAGTGTCTCAATGTAATATTGTTCCCACGGTAACCCACTGCTCAGTCTCTCAATGTAATGTTGTTCCCATGGTAACCCACTGTTCAGTGTCTCAATGTAATGTTGTTCCCACGGTAACCCACTGTTCAGTGTCTCAATGTAATGTTGTTCCCACGGTAACCCACTGCTCAGTGTCTCAATGTAATGTTGTTCCCAAGGTAACCCACTGCTCAGTCTCTCAATGTAATGTTGTTCCCATGGTAACCCACTGTTCAGTGTCTCAATGTAATGTTGTTCCCACGGTAACCCACTGTTCAGTGTCTCAATGTAATGTTGTTCCCAGTGTAACCCACTGCTCAGTGTCTCAATGTAATGTTGTTCCCACGGTAACCCACTGTTCAGTGTCTCAATGTAATGTTGTTCCCAGTGTAACCCACTGTTCAGTTTCTTAATGTAATGTTGTTCCCAGTGTAACCCACTGTTCAGTGTCTCAATGTAATGTTGTTCCCACGGTAACCCACTGTTCAGTGTCTCAATGTAATATTGTTCCCACGGTAACCCACTGTTCAGTGTCTCAATGTAATGTTGTTCCCACTGTAACCCACTGTTCAGTGTCTCAATGTAATGTTGTTCCCACGGTAACCCACTGCTCAGTGTCTCAATGTAATGTTGTTCCCACGGTAACCCACTGCTCAGTCTCTCAATGTAATGTTGTTCCCACGGTAACCCACTGTTCAGTGTCTCAATGTAATGTTGATCCCACGGTAACCCACTGTTCAGTGTCTCAATATAATGTTGTTCCCATGGTAACCCACTGCTCAGTGTCTCAATGTAATGTTGTTCCCACGGTAACCCACTGCTCAGTCTCTCAATGTAATGTTGTTCCCATGGTAACCCACTGTTCAGTGTCTCAATGTAATATTGTTCCCACGGTAACCCACTGCTCAGTCTCTCAATGTAATGTTGTTCCCATGGTAACCCACTGTTCAGTGTCTCAATGTAATGTTGTTCCCACGGTAACCCACTGTTCAGTGTCTCAATGTAATGTTGTTCCCACGGTAACCCACTGCTCAGTGTCTCAATGTAATGTTGTTCCCAAGGTAACCCACTGCTCAGTCTCTCAATGTAATGTTGTTCCCATGGTAACCCACTGTTCAGTGTCTCAATGTAATGTTGTTCCCACGGTAACCCACTGTTCAGTGTCTCAATGTAATGTTGTTCCCAGTGTAACCCACTGCTCAGTGTCTCAATGTAATGTTGTTCCCACGGTAACCCACTGTTCAGTGTCTCAATGTAATGTTGTTCCCAGTGTAACCCACTGTTCAGTTTCTTAATGTAATGTTGTTCCCAGTGTAACCCACTGTTCAGTGTCTCAATGTAATGTTGTTCCCACGGTAACCCACTGTTCAGTGTCTCAATGTAATATTGTTCCCACGGTAACCCACTGTTCAGTGTATCAATGTAATGTTGTTCCCACTGTAACCCACTGTTCAGTGTCTCAATGTAATGTTGTTCCCACGGTAACCCACTGCTCAGTGTCTCAATGTAATGTTGTTCCCACGGTAACCCACTGTTCAGTGTCTCAATGTAATGTTCCCAGTGTAACCCACTGTTCAGTGTCTCAATGTAATGTTGTTCCCAGTGTAACCCACTGTTCAGTGTCTCAATGTAATGTTGTTCCCACGGTAACCCACTGCTCAGTGTCTAATGTAATGTTGTTCCCACGGTAACCCACTGTTCAGTGTCTCAATGTAATGTTGTTCCCACGGTAACCCACTGTTCAGTGTCTCAATGTAATGTTGTTCCCACGGTAACCCACTGTTCAGTGTCTCAATGTAATGATCAAATCAATCAAATCAAATTTTATTTGTCACATGCGCCGAATACAAAAACTGTAGACCTTACCGTGAAATGCTTCCTTACAAGCCCTTAACCAACAATGCAGTTTTAAGAAAATAGAGTTAAGAAAATATTTACTAAATAAACTAATGTAAAAAGTAACACTATAAAATAGCAATAATGAGGCTATATACAGGGGCTACCGGTATCGATTCAATGTGCGGGGGTACAGGTTAGTCGACGTAATTTGTACATGTAGGTAGAGGTAAATTGACTCTGCATGTTTAATAAACAGTGAGTAGCAGCAGTGTAAAAGCTTTAACCCACTGTTCAGTGTCTCAATGTAATGTTGTTCAGTGTCTCAATGTAATGTTGTTCCCACTGTTCAGTGTCTCAATGTAATGTTGTTCAGTGTCTCAATGTAATGTTGTTCCCACTGTTCAGTGTCTCAATGTAATGTTGTTCTGTTTCCACTATAACCCAGTGTTCAGTGTCTCAATGTAATCTTCTGTTCCAACTGAACCTTGTTCTTCTTGCCTGCTTGCTTTCTAGTTCTGTTGACAACATGAGCATGAAGAGGATTGAGAGACATACTAGTGGACTTCCCAGACCACCTGACTTCAAGACCAGGGTTAAAGTCAGTATCAGGTGGCTACACTTACAGCTAGCTACAGGACAGGATCTGACCTCACAGCTAGCTACAGGACAGGATCTGACCTCACAGCTAGCTACAGGACAGGATCTGACCTTACAGCTAGCTACAGGACAGGATCTGACCTCACAGCTAGCTACAGGACAGGATCTGACCTCACAGCTAGCTACAGGACAGGATCTGACCTCACAGCTAGCTACAGGACAGGATCTGACCTCACAGCTAGCTACAGGACAGGATCTGACCTCACAGCTAGCTACAGGACAGGATCTGACCTCACAGCTAGCTACAGGACAGGATCTGACCTTACAGCTAGCTAGAGGACAGGATCTGACCTTACAGCTAGCTACAGGACAGGATCTGACCTCACAGCTAGCTACAGGACAGGATCTGACCTCACAGCTAGCTACAGGACAGGATCTGACCTCACAGCTAGCTACAGGACAGGATCTGACCTCACAGCTAGCTACAGGACAGGATCTGACCTTACAGCTAGCTATAGGACAGGATCTGACCTCACAGCTAGCTACAGGACAGGATCTGACCTCACAGCTAGCTACAGGACAGGATCTGACCTCACAGCTAGCTACAGGATAGGATCTGACCTCACAGCTAGCTACAGGACAGGATCTGACCTCACAGCTAGCTACAGGACAGGATCTGACCTCACAGCTAGCTACAGGACAGGATCTGACCTCACAGCTAGCTACAGGACAGGATCTGACCTAACAGCTAGCTACAGGACAGGATCTGACCTCACAGCTAGCTACAGGACAGGATCTGACCTCACAGCTAGCTACAGGACAGGATCTGACCTTACAGCTAGCTACAGGACAGGATCTGACCTCACAGCTAGCTACAGGACAGGATCTGACCTCACAGCTAGCTACAGGACAGGATCTGACCTCACAGCTAACTACAGGACAGGATCTGACCTCACAGCTAGCTACAGGACAGGATCTGACCTCACAGCTAGCTACAGGACAGGATCTGACCTCACAGCTAGCTACAGGACAGGATCTGACCTTACAGCTAGCTACAGGACAGGATCTGACCTCACAGCTAGCTACAGGACAGGATCTGACCTCACAGCTAGCTACAGGACAGGATCTGACCTCACAGCTAGCTACATGACAGGATCTGACCTCACAGCTAGCTACAGGACAGGATCTGACCTCACAGCTAGCTACAGGACAGGATCTGACCTCACAGCTAGCTACAGGACAGGATCTGACCTCACAGCTAGCTACATGACAGGATCTGACCTCACAGCTAGCTACAGGACAGGATCTGACCTCACAGCTAGCTACAGGACAGGATCTGACCTCACAGCTAGCTACAGGGTAGTGTATGTAGTTTAAACAATTTTGACAAATTTAGATCTACAATTTTCTATTGAGTTTTTCTTCAACTCTCATGAAAATGTTTAATTCCCAGTAATATGATGTTTGATTAAATGACATTTTAAATTAAAAAGATCAATCCCTCTGGTTTTGTTTACGTCTTCAACAAGCTGTGGTACAAACATCCTAGAAGGTTCCCCAGACCAGAGTCAGCGATGTACAAAGTAAACATCAATACTTTCACAACAACTAACAACGTAAAGCGCAAGGCTGGACTTCTCTGCAGCTAATAGCTATCTCATTGAAGCAGAGTAAAGGGTACCCGTGCACATACAGATGTACTTTGTGAGTGCAACGTCTTGCTTCCTACTCATCTGCGGGTTCATCCTGCTGCTTGGGGCAACGTCACGGAGTCGCAGATTAAGCCTGTTCCCCTCCAGTGATACTCTGTTCTATATAATCTGTTCCCCTCCAGTGATACTCTGTTCTATATAATCTGTTCCCCTCCAGTGATACTCTGTTTTATATAATCTGTTCCCCTCCAGTGATACTCTGTTCTATATAATCTGTTCCCCTCCAGTGATACTCTGTTTTATATAATCTGTTCCCCTCCAGTGATACTCTGTTCTATATAATCTGTTCCCCTCCAGTGATACTCTGTTTTATATAATCTGTGCCCCTCCAGTGATACTCTGTTCTATATAATCTGTTCCCCTCCAGTGATACTCTGTTCTATATAATCTGTTCCCCTCCAGTGATACTCTGTTTTATATAATCTGTGCCCCTCCAGTGATACTCTGTTCTATATAATCTGTGCCCCTCCAGTGATACTCTGTTCTATATAATCTCTTACCCTCCAGTGATACTCTGTTCTATATAATCTGTTTCCCTCCAGTGATACTCTGTTCTATATAATCTGTTCCCCTCCAGTGATACTCTGTTCTATATAATCTCTTACCCTCCAGTGATACTCTGTTCTATATAATCTGTTCCCCTCCAGTGATACTCTGTTTTATATAATCTGTGCCCCTCCAGTGATACTCTGTTCTATATAATCTGTGCCCCTCCAGTGATACTCTGTTCTATATAATCTGTGCCCCTCCAGTGATACTCTGTTCTATATAATCTGTTCCCCTCCAGTGATACTCTGTTCTATATAATATGTTCCCCTCCAGTGATACTCTGTTCTATATAATATGTTCCCCTCCAGTGATACTCTGTTCTATATAATCTGTTCCCCTCCAGTGATACTCTGTTCTATATAATCTGTTTCCCCTCCAGTGATACTCTGTTCTATATAATCTGTTGCCCTCCAGTGATACTCTGTTCTATATAATCTGTTCCCCTCC
This sequence comes from Coregonus lavaretus, assembly GCF_964263955.1. Classification (NCBI taxonomy): domain Eukaryota; kingdom Metazoa; phylum Chordata; class Actinopteri; order Salmoniformes; family Salmonidae; genus Coregonus; species Coregonus lavaretus. The sequence continues at coordinate 685,527 of NC_140010.1, read as the reverse complement.
AGTGATACTCTGTTTTATATAATCTGTGCCCCTCCAGTGATACTCTGTTTTATATAATCTCTTCCCCTCCAGTGATACTCTGTTCTATATAATCTCTTACCCTCCAGTGATACTCTGTTCTATATAATCTGTTTCCCCTCCAGTGATACTCTGTTCTATATAATCTGTTCCCCTCCAGTGATACTCTGTTTTATATAATCTGTGCCCCTCCAGTGATACTCTGTTCTATATAATATGTTCCCCTCCAGTGATACTCTGTTTTATATAATCTGTTCCCCTCCAGTGATACTCTGTTCTATATAATCTGTGCCCCTCCAGTGATACTCTGTTTTATATAATCTGTTCCCCTCCAGTGATACTCTGTTCTATATAATCTCTTCCCCTCCAGTGATACTCTGTTCTATATAATCTGTTCCCCTCCAGTGATACTCTTCTATATAATCTCTGTTCCAATTGCCTCATGCACCGCAACATCTCCTTCGCCTAGAGTTGATCAGGCTGTTGATTGTGGCCTGTGGAATGTTGTTCCACTCTTCTTCAATGGTTGTGCGATATTGGCGGGAACTTGAACATGCTGTTTTACACGTCGATCCAGAGCATCCCAAACATGCTCAGTGGGTGACATGTCTGAGTATGCAGGTCATGGAAGAACAGGGACATTTTCAGCTTCATACACGCTGTCTGCCATCTGACCGCTACAGTTGAAACAGGGTTTCATCTGTGAAGAGCACACTTCTCCAGCGTGCCAGTGGCCATCGAAGGTGAACATTTGCCCACTGAAGTTGGTTACGACGCCGAACTGCAGTCAGGTCAAGGCCCTGGTGAGGATGACGAGCACCCAGATGAGCTTCCCTGAGACGGTTTCTGACAGTTTGTGCAGAAATTGTTTGGTTGTGCAAACCCACAGTTTCATCAGCTGTCCGGATGGCTGGTCTCAGACGATCCCGCAGGTGAAGAAGCCGGATGTGGAGGTCTTGGGTTGGCGTGGTTACACGTGGTCTGGGGAGGTCCTGGGCTGGCGTGGTTACACGTGGTCTGGGGAGGTCCTGGGCTGGCGTGGTTACACGTGGTCTGGGGAGGTCCTGGGCTGGCGTGGTTACACGTGGTCTGGGGAGGTCCTGGGCTGGCGTGGTTACACGTGGTCTGGGGAGGTCCTGGGCTGGCGTGTTCTGCGGTTGTGAGGCCTGTTGGACGTACTGCCAAATTCTCTAAAATGACGTTGGAGAGGCGGTTTATGGTAGAGAAATTAATATTAAATTATCTGGCAACACCTCTATTGGACATTCCTGCAGTCAGCATGCCAATTGCACGCTCCCTTAATTTGAGACTTCTGTAATATTGTGTTGTGACAACTTCACATTTTAAAGTGGCCTTTTATTGTCCCCAGCACAAGGTGCACCTGTGTAATGATCATGCTGTTTAATCAGCTTCTTGATATGCCACACCTGTCAGGTGGATGGATTATCTTGGCAAAGGAGGAAATGCTCACTAACAGGGATGTAAACAATTTGTGCACACAATTTGAGAGAAATAAGCTTTTTGTGCATATGGAACATTTCTGGGACCTTTTATTTCAGCTCATGAAACATGGGACCAACACTTTACATGTTGCGTTTTATATTTTTGTTCAGTGTTTATAATTTCTGTTCCTCTCCATTGACACTGTAAAATATAGTCTATGTTCCTGTCCGTTGATATTGGGTCATTGAGTCTGGTCTGATGAATATGAATGTCCCTGTGTGCATATGGATGAGGTCAGATGACTGAGTGGAGGGCTGTGATTGGTTGAGCCAGCAGGACACAATAGAGCCTCTTCCTTTGTGGTGTCCAGGTGCAGACACTTCAAGGCATGAAGAGAGGTGGGGGCTGGGTGCTCTGTCCTCTTCTACACACTGCAACAAACACACCGGATCACCCACAGAAGAACAAACAGTCACCCTGCTCCAGCCTGTTTAAAACAATACAATACCAACCAGTACAATGATTGTGCTTTATTTTATCTTAAAGACTTTAAATGCCCACATAATTTTCTTGGAATAAAACAGAAAAAACTAAGCCATATATACTGTAAACATTCACATATTATTTGATTAAAAAGGTATCCCTTAGTTTAGTAAACTTACTGCAAAAGAGTACAGTTGATATATTAACAGAAACAATCAACCTGTAGAAGCAGTGGCTCTCCAAACCCTAACCCTTAGATTGTGTTTTGAGGTTGATCAATGTTCAATCCATCGGCACGTCCCAAAAGGCACCCTATTCCCAATATAGTGCACTACTTTAGACCAGGGCCTAAAGGGCTCGGCTCAAAAGTAGTGCACTATATAGGGGTTAGGGTGCCATTCGGACACAAGATATTCCCAACCCTCCTGGGGAAACACCAGGCAACACGTATCCCAACCCTCCTGGGGAAACACCAGGCAACACGTATCCCAACCCTCCTGGGGAAACACCAGGCAACACCTATTAGTTCTAGCCCTGTACTATCTGACACCTAGGTCAGCTAACCAAGGGCTTGATGGTGAGGTAATCAGGTGTGTTAGGTTAGGGCTGGAACAAATATGTGGACTGTCTGGTCTCCCAAGAAGGAGGTTGAGACGCTGTTCTAGGACATTTAGAATGAAGCATGTTATGTTGGCAGACTGAGAGGACTATCCTCATTCTGCACTTGGCTGGAGGGAGTTTCCACCATTGTGAAATCCATGACCGATTGCAACTTCAGAAGAAGAGTAGAGAATCGGGATACAGTCAACCTGTCCCTCACTATCCATCACTATCCCTCACTGTCCATCACTGTCCCTCACTGTCCCTCACTGTCCATCACTATCCATCACTGTCCCTCACTGTCCCTCACTGTCCCTCACTGTCCCTCACTGTCCATCACTGTCCCTCACTGTCCCTCACTGTCCATCACTGTCCATCACTGTCCCTCACTGTCCCTCACTGTCCATCACTGTCCCTCACTGTCCCTCACTGTCCATCACTATCCATCACTGTCCCTCACTGTCCCTCACTGTCCCTCACTGTCCCTCACTGTCCATCACTGTCCCTCACTGTCCCTCACTGTCCATCACTGTCCATCACTGTCCCTCACTGTCCCTCACTGTCCATCACTATCCATCACTGTCCCTCACTGTCCCTCACTGTCCCTCACTGTCCCTCACTATCCATCACTGTCCCTCACTGTCCCTCACTGTCCATCACTATCCATCACTATCCATCACTGTCCCTCACTGTCCCTCACTGTCCCTCACTATCCATCACTATCCATCACTGTCCCTCACTGTCCCTCACTGTCCCTCACTGTCCATCACTGTCCCTCACTGTCCCTCACTGTCCCTCACTGTCCCTCACTGTCCCTCACTGTCCATCACTGTCCCTCACTATCCATCACTATCCATCACTGTCCCTCACTGTCCCTCACTGTCCCTCACTGTCCCTCACTGTCCATCACTGTCCCTCACTGTCCCTCACTGTCCCTCACTGTCCCTCACTGTCCATCACTGTCCCTCACTGTCCCTCACTGTCCCTCACTGTCCATCACTGTCCCTCACTGTCCCTCACTGTCCCTCACTGTCCATCACTGTCCCTCACTGTCCCTCACTGTCCCTCACTGTCCCTCACTGTCCATCACTTTCCATCACTGTCCCTCACTGTCTCATAAAAGCCCAACTCATCAAAGGGAGAGTCAACCTGTCCTTCTCTGACTCATTAAGTCATGTGATTCCTTCTCCCTCCATGATAGATGAACCTAACCTAACCTAACCTGAGGACTAGTGTGATTCCTTCCCCTCCATGATAGATGAACCTAACCTAACCTGAGGACTAGTGTGATTCCTTCCCCTCCATGATGATAGATGAACCTAACCTAACCTGAGGACTAGTGTGATTCCTTCCCCTCCATGATAGATGAACCTAACCTAACCTGAGGACTAGTGTGATTCCTTCCCCTCCATGATAGATGAACCTAACCTAACCTGAGGACTAGTGTGATTCCTTCCCCTCCATGATAGATGAACCTAACCTAACCTGAGGACTAGTGTGATTCCTTCCCCTCCATGATAGATGAACCTAACCTAACCTAACCTGAGGACTAGTGTGATTCCTTCCCCTCCATGATAGATGAACCTAACCTAACCTGAGGACTAGTGTAAGATCTAACAGCCAGTGCCTATCAAGCCTTTAGCTCTGTGGGCTAATGTGGTCTTGAGGCACTCAAATGACTCTGGTTTGATTGGTCACGTCTAGAATGAATAAACACCAACCACATGCAGTCCTTCAGCCAGCCAATCAGAAGGACAGGTCTCCCCAGCACCCTATTCCCTATATAGTGCACTACTTTGGACCAGGGTGCCATTCCAGACACCTGGTAGAGAGATGACTTCAAAACAAGGTCTGATGTCAAGGCACTTCCCCAGAGAGAGGATGACGTCTGTGAGACACCAACATATTAAACTAGATAATAAAACAGAATAATGTCATTATTAAACACTTGGCTTGTCCAATTTCAGTTACAGAACTAGATTTTTAAATGGTAATAATAACACTGTTTATTTGGTAGCTTTGGTGTCACTTTTAAGCTGGCTAGCCTGATCCCTTGCTGGGCTGTCTGCGTCTGTCAGTCTCTTTTGATTAGAAACTCATCTGGCTTTTGAGACGCAGCACTAAGTGTGAGATATACTGTAAGGGACGGTTTCCCGGACACAGATTAAGCCTAGCCCTGTATCAAACACCAATCAATTAGTTTAATCAATCTCCATTGAGAATCTCCATTGAAAGTGTGTTTTAGCCCAGGATTAGGCTTAATCTGTGTCCGGGAAACTGGCCCCAACTGTGGAGCCGTTGCAGTGTCACCCTGCTGTTCTACTGGCCATCAGGAGAAACAGAGATCATTATCTAGCCCTAACCCTAACTGGACTACTGTTAACAGAGATCATTATCTAGCCCTAACCCTAACTGGACTACTGTTAACAGAGATCATTATCTAGCCCTAACCCTAACTGGACTACTGTTAACAGAGATCATTATCTAACCCTAACCCTAACTGGACTACTGTTAACAGAGATCATTATCTAACCCTAACTGGACTACTGTTAACAGAGATCATTATCTAACCCTAACTGGACTACTGTTAACAGAGATCATTATCTAGCCCTAACTGGACTACTTTTAACAGAGATCATTATCTAGCCCTAACTGGACTACTTTTAACAGAGATCATTATCTAGCCCTAACTGGACTACTGTTAACAGAGATCATTATCTAGCCCTAACCCTAACTGGACTACTTTTAACAGAGATCATTATCTAGCCCTAACTGGACTACTTTTAACAGAGATCATTATCTAGCCCTAACCCTAACTGGACTACTGTTAACAGAGATCATTATCTAGCCCTAACTGGACTACTGTTAACAGAGATCATTATCTAGCCCTAACTGGACTACTGTTAACAGAGATCATTATCTAGCCCTAACCCTAACTGGACTACTTTTAACAGAGATCATTATCTAGCCCTAACTGGACTACTGTTAACAGAGATCATTATCTAGCCCTAACTGGACTACTGTTAACAGAGATCATTATCTAACCCTAACTGGACAACTACACCGGCTCTGTTGCTCTTCGGATGTGGCAGGGCTTGCAAACTATTACGGATTACAAAGGGAAGCCCAGCCGCGAGCTGCCCAGTGACACAAGCCTACCAGACGAGCTAAATGACTTCTATGCGCGTTTCGAGGCAAGCAACACTGAAGCGAGCACCGGCTGTGTGAACACGCTCTCCGTAGCCGAAGTCCAAGGCCGTGTACTCAGAGCATGCGCTGACCAACTGGCAAGTGTCTTCACTGACATGTTCAACCTCTCCCTGTCTGTCTGTAATACCGCCAACGTAACCTGCCTAAATGACCACAGACCCGTAACACCGACCCGTAACACTGACGTCTGTAGCCATGAAGTGCTTTGAAAGGCTGGTCATGGCTCACATCATCACCATCATACCAGAAACCCTAGACCCACTCCAATTTGCATACCGCCCCAACAGATCCACAGATGATGCAATCTCTATTGCACTCCACACTGCCCTTTCCCACCTGGACAAAAGGAACACCTATGTGATAATGCTATTCATTGACTACAGCTCAGCGATCAACACCATAGTGCCCTCAAAGCTCATCACTAAACTAAGGATCCTGGGACTAAACACCTCCCTCTGCAACTGGATCCTGGACTTCCTGACGGGCCGCCCCCAGGTGGTGAGGGTTGGCATCAACACATCTGCCACGCTGATCCTCAACACGGGGGCCCCTCAGGGGTGCGTGCTCAGTCCCCTCCTGTACTCCCTGTTCACCTACGACTGCGTAGCCAAGTATGTCTCCAACACCATCATTATAATAATAATAATAATATGCCATTTAGCAGACGCTTTTATCCAAAGCGACTTACGTTTGCCGACGACACAACGATGAGACCGCCTATAGGGAGGAGGCCAAAGACCTGGCAATGTGGTGCCAGGATAACAACCTCTGCCTCAACGTGATCAAGACAAAGGAGATGATCATGGACTACAGGAAAAGGAGGGCTGAGCACGCCCCCATTCACATCAACAGGGCTGTGGTGGAGCGGGTCGAGAGCTTCAAGTTGCTCGGTGTCCACATCACTAAAGATCTTTCCTGGTCCACACACACCAACACAGTCGTGAAGAGGGCACGACAATGCCTTTTCCCCCTCAGGAGGCTGAAAATATTTGGCATGGGCCTTCAGATTCTCAAAAGGTTATACAGCTGCACCATTGAGAGCATCTTGACTGGCTGTATCACCGCCTGGTATGGCAACTGCTTGGTATCCGACCGCAAGGTGCTACAGAGGGTAGTGTGTACGGCCCAGTACATCACTGGGGCCGAGCTCCATGCCATCCAGGACCTCTATACCAGGTGGTGTCTGAGGAAGGCCCTAAAAATTGTCAAACACTCCACCCAAGTCATAGACTGTTCTCTCTGCTACCGCACGGGAGCGCCAAGTCTGGAACCAACAGGACCCGGAACAGCTTCTACCCCCAAGCCATAAGACTGCTAAATAGTTAGTCCAGGTAGCTATTGGTTAACTATTTAACTATCTGCATTGACCCTTTTTGCACAAACTTTCTTTAATTTTTTTTACTCATCACATATGTTGCTGCTACTGTCTATTATCTATCCTGTTGTCTAGTCACTTTACCCCTACCTACAGTATACTGCTGCTACTGTCTATTATCTATCCTGTTGTCTAGTCACTTTACCCCTACCTACAGTATACTGCTGCTACTGTCTATTATCTATCCTGTTGCCTAGTCACTTTACCCCTACCTACAGTATACTGCTGCTACTGTCTATTATCTATCCTGTTGTCTAGTCACTTTACCCCTACCTACAGTATACTGCTGCTACTGTCTATTATCTATCCTGTTGTCTAGTCACTTTACCCCTACCTACAGTATACTGCTGCTACTGTCTATTATCTATCCTGTTGCCTAGTCATTTTACCCCTACCTACAGTATACTGCTGCTACTGTCTATTATCTATCCTGTTGCCTAGTCACTTTACCCCTACCTACAGTATACTGCTGCTACTGTCTATTATCTATCCTGTTGCCTAGTCATTTTACCCCTACCTACAGTATACTGCTGCTACTGTCTATTATCTATCCTGTTGCCTAGTCATTTTACCCCTAACTACAGTGCCTTCGGAAAATATTCAGACCCCTTGACTTTTTCCACATTTTGTAACGTTACAGCCTTATTCTAAAATGGATTAAAAAAAGAAAAACATCTGCAATCTACACCCAATACTCCATAATGACCCAATACCCCATAATGACCCAATACCCCATAATGACCCAATACCCCATAATGACCCAATACCCCATAATGACCCAATACCCCATAATGACACAATATCCCATAATGACCCAATACCCCATAATGACACAATAGCCCATAATGACCCAATACCCCATAATGAAAAACTGAAATGCCTTATTCAGTATTCAGGCCCTTATTCAGTATTCAGGCCCTTATTCAGTATTCAGGCCCTTATTCAGTATTCAGGCCCTTTGCCATGAGACTCGAAATTGATCATCCTTGAGAATCCTTGAAATTGAGCTCAGGTGCATCCTGTTTCCATTGATCATCCTTGAGATGTTTCTACAGCTTGATTGGAGGCCACCTGTGGTAAATTCAATTGATTGGACATGATTGGGAATTGCACACACCTGTCTATATAAGATCCCACAGTTGATAGTGCATGTCAGAGCAAAAACCAAGCCATGAGGACAAAGGAACTGTCCGTAGTGCTCTGAGACAGGATTGGGTCGAGGCACAGATCTGGGGAAGGGTACCAAAACATTTCTGCAGCATTGAAGGTCCCCAAGAACACAGTGGCCTCCATCATTCTTAAATTGAAGAAGTTTGGAACCACTAAGACTCTTCCTAGAGCTGGCCGCCCAGCCAAACTGAGCAATCATGGGAAAAAAGCTTTGGTCAGGGAGGTGACCAAGAACCTGATGGTCACTCTGACAGAGCTCCAGAGTTCCTCTGTGGAGATGGGAGAACCTTCCAGAAGGACAACCATCTCTGCAGCACTCCACCAATCAACCCTTTATGGTACAGTGGCCAGACAGAAGCCACTCCTCAGTAAAAGGCACATGACAGCCCGCTTGGAGTTTGCCAAAAGGCATCTAAAGACTCTCAGACCATGAGAAACAAGATTCTCTGGTCTGATGAAACCAAGATTGAACTCTTTGGCCTGAATGCCAAGTGTTATGTCTGGAGGAAACCTGGAACCATCCCTACGGTGAAGCATGGGGGTGGCAGCATCATGCTGTGGGGATGTTTTTCAACATCGATGAACGGAGCAACGATGAACGGAACAAAGTACAGAGAGATCCTTGATGAAAACCTGCTCCAGAGCGCTCAGGACCTCAGACTGGGGGCGAAGGTTCACCTTCCAACAGGACAACGACCCTAAGCACACAGCCAAGACAATGCAGAAGTGGCTTCGGGACAAGTTTCTGAATGTCCTTGAACCCGATCTAACATCTCTGGAGAGACCTGAAAATAGCTGTGCAGTGACACTCCCCATCCAACCTGACAGAGCTTGAGAGGATCTGCAGAGAATAATTGGAGAAACTCCCCAAATACAGGTGTGCCAAGCTTGTAGCGTCATACCCAAGAAGACCTGAGGCTGTAATCACTGCCAAAGGTGCTTCAACAAAGTACTGAGTAAAGGGTCTGAATACTTATGCAAATGTAATTTTTCAGTTTTGTATTTTTTATAAATCAGCAAATGTTTTTGCTTTGACATTATGGGGTATTGTGTACATTGATGAGGGAATAAAACTATTTAATCAATTTTAGAATAAGGCTGTAGCGTAACAGAATGTGGAAAAAGTCAAGGGGTCTGAATACTTTCCGAATGCACTGTATATGTACATATCTAACTCGACTACCTCGTACCCCTGCCCTCTCGGTACTGGTTCCCCTCTGTCTCGGTACTGGTTCCCCTCTGTCTCGGTACTGGTTCCCCTCTGTCTCGGTACTGGTTCCCCTCTGTCTCGGTACTGGTTCCCCTCTGACTCGGTACTGGTTCCCCTCTGTCTCGGTACTGGTTCCCCTCTGACTCGGTACTGGTTCCCCTCTGTCTCGGTACTGGTTCCCCTCTGTCTCTGTACTGGTTCCCCTCTGACTCGGTACTGGTTCCCCTCTGTCTCGGTACTGGTTCCCCTCTGTCTCGGTACTGGTTCCCCTCTGTCTCGGTACTGGTTCCCCTCTGACTCGGTACTGGTACTCCGTTTCGCCAAGTTATCGTTGTGTATTTATTATTACTTTTCTATTGTTTCTCTATTTTCTTTCTCTCTGCATTTGACTGTTAGTCTACACCTGTTTACCGGCATGTGATGAATACATCATGAGATGTTATGTAGGTGGCAGAGAGCCATTTTGGAATGTAGTCTATATCAAATCAAATCAAATTTTATTTGTCACATACACGTGTTTAGCAGATGTTATAGTGGGTGTAGCAAAATGCTTGTGCTTCTAGCTCCGACAGTGCAGTAATATCTAACCATTTCACAACATATACCCAATACACACAAATCTAGTGAGGAATGGGATTTAAGAATATATAAATAAATATATGGACAAGCAATGACAGAGCGGCATGGACTAAGATACAGTAGAATATTATAGAATAGAATGCAGTATATACATATGAGATGAGTAGTGCAAGATATGTAAACATTATTAAAGTGACTAGTGTTCCATTTCTTAAAGTGGCCAGTGATTTCAATAGGCAGCAGCAGCCTATAATGTGCTAGTGATGGCTATTTAACAGTCTGATGGCCTTGAGATAGAAGCTGTTTTTCATTCTCTCGGTCCCAGCATTGATGCACCTGTACTGACCTCGCCTTCTGGATGATAGCGGGGTGAACAGGCAGTGGCTCGGGTGGTTGATGTCCTTGCTGATCTTTTTGGCCTTCTTGTGACATCGGGTGCTGTATGTGTCTTGGAGGGCGGATAGTTTGCCCCCGGTAATGCGTTCGGCAGACCGCACCACCCTCTGGAGAGCCCTGCGGTTGTGGGCGGTGCAATTGCCGTACCAGGCGGTGATACAGCCCGACAGGATGCTCTCAATTGTGCATCTATAAAAGTATGTGAGGGTTTTAGGTGTCAAGACTAATGTCTTCAGCCTCCTGAGGTTGAAGAGGCGCTGTTGCACCTTCTTCACCACACTGTCTGCGTGGGTGGACCATTTCAGATCGTCAGTGATGTGTACGCCGAGGAACTTCAAGCTTTCCACCTTCTCCACTGTGGTCCCGTCGATGGATAGGGGGGTGCACCCTCTGCTGTTTTCTGAAGTCCACGATCATCTCCTTTGTTTTGTTGACGTTGAGTGAGAGGCCCTTTAGGTAGTGCACTATATAGGGAATAGGGTCCTGGTCTAAAGTAGTGCACTATATAGGGAATAGGGTCCTGGTCTAAAGTAGTGCACTATATAGGGAATAGGGTCCTGGTCTAAAGTAGTGCACTATATAGGGAATAGGGTCCTGGTCTAAAGTAGTGCACTATATAGGGAATAGGGTGCCATTCTCTGGTCTAAAGTAGTGCACTATATAGGGAATAGGGTCCTGGTCTAAAGTAGTGCACTATATAGGGAATAGGGTCCTGGTCTAAAGTAGTGCACTATATAGGGAATAGGGTCCTGGTCTAAAGTAGTGCACTATATAGGGAATAGGGTGCCATTCTCTGGTCTAAAGTAGTGCACTATATAGGGAATAGGGTGCCATTCTCTGGTCTAAAGTAGTGCACTATATAGGGAATAGGGTGCCATTCTCTGGTCTAAAGTAGTGCACTATATAGGGAATAGGGTGCCATTCTCTGGTCTAAAGTAGTGCACTATATAGGGAATAGGGTGCCATTCTCTGGTCTAAAGTAGTGCACTATATAGGGAATAGGGTGCCATTCTCTGGTCTAAAGTAGTGCACTATATAGGGAATAGGGTGCCATTCTCTGGTCTAAAGTAGTGCACTATATAGGGAATAGGGTGCCATTCTCTGGTCTAAAGTAGTGCACTATATAGGGAATAGGGTGCCATTCTCTGGTCTAAAGTAGTGCACTATATAGGGAATAGGGTGCCATTCTCTGGTCTAAAGTAGTGCACTATATAGGGAATAGGGTCCTGGTCTAAAGTAGTGCACTATATAGGGAATAGGGTGCCATTCTCTGGTCTAAAGTAGTGCACTATATAGGGAATAGGGTGCCATTCTCTGGTCTAAAGTAGTGCACTATATAGGGAATAGGGTGCCATTCTCTGGTCTAAAGTAGTGCACTATATAGGGAATAGGGTGCCATTTGGGACACACACTTGATTCTCAGACACAGTTTACCCACAATTCCCTTTTGTCTATTTACGAACGCATAAATATATATAATATTGCCCACAAGTAGGCGTCATTTGTCCGTCCAAACAATTATACTAAAAATAAACATAATCATAACACAATAAAATAACTTGAACACAAATCAAATATATTTTTTCTTTCTCCAAAAACAAACCTTATATTAATATTCCTTTGGAGTGTGTTGGTATGTTGATCTGGAGCAGTAATGGTGGTGTGGAGTAGAGCCCTGGGGGAATGGAGCCTTAAAGGAGTAGAGCCCTGGGGGAATGGAGCCTTAAAGGAGTAGAGCCCTGGGGGAATGGAGCCTTAAACGAGTAGAGCCCTGGGGGAATGGAGCCTTAAACGAGGAGAGCCCTGGGGGAATGGAGCCTTAAAGGAGTAGAGCCCTGGGGGAATGGAGCCTTAAAGGAGTAGAGCCCTGGGGGAATGGAGCCTTAAACGAGTAGAGCCCTGGGGGAATGGAGCCTTAAAGAAGTAGAGCCCTGGGGGAATAGAACCCTCACCGTCATGGGAGTACAGCCTTCAGAAGAGTAGAACCCTCAGGACACTAGAGCCCTAGGTGGAGTAGAGCCCTCAGGACAGTAGAGCCCTAGGTGGAGTAGAGACCTAGGTGGAGTAGAGCCCTCAGGACAGTAGAGCCCTCAGGACAGTAGAGCCCTAGGACAGTAGAGCCCTAGGTGGAGTAGAGCCCTAGGACAGTAGAGCCCTAGGTGGAGTAGAGCCCTAGGACAGTAGAGCCCTAGGTGGAGTAGAGCCCTCAGGACAGTAGAGCCCTCAGGACAGTAGAGCCCTAGGTGGAGTAGAGCCCTAGGACAGTAGAGCCCTAGGTGGAGTAGAGCCCTCAGGACAGTAGAGCCCTAGGTGGAGTAGAGCCCTCAGGACAGTAGAGCCCTCAGGACAGTAGAGCCCTAGGTGGAGTAGAGCCCTAGGTGGAGTAGAGCCCTCAGGACAGTAGAGCCCTAGGTGGAGTAGAGCCCTAGGTGGAGTAGAGCCCTAGGTGGAGTAGAGCCCTAGGTGGAGTAGAGCCCTAGGTGGAGTAGAGTCCTAGGACAGTAGATCCCTAGGTGGAGTAGAGCCCTAGGTGGAGTAGAGCCCTAGGTGGAGTAGAGCCCTAGGTGGAGTAGAGCCCTAGGTGGAGTAGAACCCTAGGTGGAGTAGAACCCTAGGTGGAGTAGAACCCTAGGTGGAGTAGAGCCCTAGGTGGAGTAGAGCCCTAGGTGGAGTAGAGCCCTAGGTGGAGTAGAGCCCTAGGTGGAGTAGAACCCTGAGTGTCTTTAGTCAGGTGACATCTCTGTAGCGCTGAGGTCTCTGAGGGGCGGAGCCAGGTCCTGGGGGCAGGGCTAGGTCAGGTCAGAGGCCCGCTTCATATCCTCTACACTCCTGGAGAGCTACTGGGTGTGCAGGCTGTGTTAGAGTAGGGCTGGAGAAAAAGCCTGCACACCTAATAGCGCTCCAGAAGGAAGGTTGGCCACCCCTTCTATACACTGAAAATAGGAAAAGAGAGACGATCCCAGGTTTGTTGTGACCTTTGACTCTAGTACACAGTGTTGAGTTAGGACTCTGAGACCTACTCTGAGAGTGTTGAGTTAGGACTCGGGGGGGGGGGTGGGGGGGGCTGCTCTGAGAGTGTTGAGTTAGGACTCGGGGGGGCCTGCTCTGAGAGTGCTGAGTTAGGACTTGGGGGGGGGGGGGGGGGGCTGCTCTGAGAGTGCTGAGTTAGGACTCGGGGGGGCCTGCTCTGAGAGTGCTGAGTTAGGACTCGGGGGCCTGCTCTGAGAGGGAGTTGAGCAAGTTCATGTAGGCAGGGGAGTTCATGTATCGGGGGTAGGAGTCTCTTTGCATCAGCGTGTAGATCTGCACCTGAGCATCAACGAAGGTCTGGGACGACGGCTCCAACATATTCTTATTGATCACCTCCCGAACACGTGAGTCCAGGCTCACCTGGGGGGAAACACAGCAAGGAGAGTTAAGACTAGATACATCAAATCAAATCAAATTTTATTGGTCACATGCGCCGAATACAACAGGTGCAGACATCACAGTGAAATGCTTACTTACAGCCCTTAACCAACAGTGCATTTATTTTTAACAAAAAAAGTAAAAATAAAACAACAACAAAAAAAGTGTTGAGAAAAAAAAGAGCAGAAGTAAAATAAAATAACAGTAGGGAGGCTATATATACAGGGGGGTACCGTTGCAGAGTCAATGTGCGGGGGCACCGGCTAGTTGAGGTAGATACATATAATAACACATGAAGAAGGAGGAGGAGAAGTCTTACTCACCTCTTTGGGTGAGAGGATGGAGATGTAATCCTCGTAGATGACCCGTGCCTTCTCCTCAATGGAGGTCTTGTTGGTTTCCTTGGTGAACTCCTCACAAGCTAGCCAGAACAACATGTTCTCCTCACTAAACTCCGTACACAGGAACAGCCTAAACGCCACTCGGCCCGCAGCGCACGACATCAGCCGGTCAAACGACTGGGCCCAGGAACGGACCTCCTCCAGAGTGGGCGGGGGCCTGCAGAGAACACACCAATCAGAGAACAACAGCAGGCACAAGACAGGGGCTGACAGCTATGACACTAACACACTGGACGTCCAGGGGCTGACACTGTTTCACCAACGCCAGCTATGACACTAACACAGAGCTAACCATTAAGCCCTTGATCAGTTATCCAATGTGCTAATGCAGCTAACCATTAAGCCCTTGATCAGTTATCCAATGTGCTAATGCAGCTAACCATTAAGCCCTTGATCAGTTATCCAATGTGCTAATGCAGCTAACCATTAAGCCCTTGATCAGTTATCCAATGTGCTAATGCAGCTAACCATTAAGCCCTTGATCAGTTATCCAATGTGCTAATGATTTTAACCATTAAGCCCTTGATCAGTTATCCAATGTGCTAATGCAGCTAACCATTAAGCCCTTGATTAGTTATCCAATGTGCTAATGCAGCTAACCATTAAGCCCTTGATCAGTTATCCAATGTGCTAATGCAGCTAACCATTAAGCCCTTGATCAGTTATCCAATGTGCTAATGCAGCTAACCATTAAGCCCTTGATCAGTTATCCAATGTGCTAATGCAGCTAACCATTAAGCCCTTGATCAGTTATCCAATGTGCTAATGCAGCTAACCATTAAGCCCTTGATCAGTTATCCAATGTGCTAATGCAGCTAACCATTAAGCCCTTGATCAGTTATCCAATGTGCTAATGCAGCTAACCATTAAGCCCTTGATCAGTTATCCAATGTGCTAATGCAGCTAACCATTAAGCCCTTGATCAGTTATCCAATGTGCTAATGCAGCTAACCATTTAGCCCTTGATCAATTATCCAATGTGCTAATGCAGCTAACCATTAAGCCCTTGATCAGTTATCCAATGTGCTAATGCAGCTAACCATTAAGCCCTTGATCAGTTATCCAATGTGCTAATGCAGCTAACCATTAAGCCCTTGATCAGTTATCCAATGTGCTAATGCAGCTAACCATTAAGCCCTTGATCAGTTATCCAATGTGCTGGGCTACACAGGGATGCTGCAGTGGCTAACCTGTCCTCGCAGTCGGCCGTTCCCTCAGCCTTGAGGTCGTAGGACGCCCGCCGGTTCCTCTCCTCACGCTCCTCGTTCCTACAGGAGACAGGCGAGCAACAGGACAGAGATCAGACCAGATCTAGATCTAGCAGTGAAGATATAATGGTGCACCAGTCAGGAGGTTACAGATCTCTTCACTGGCCCTGTCAACCTCTATAATCAGCACATCAAGTCAACTGTGTAGATGTAGGGTGCTGTGTGGATGAAGGCTGCTGTGTGGATGAAGGCTGCTGTGTAGATGAACGCTGCTGTGTAGATGTAGGGTGCTGTGTAAATGAAGGGTGATGTAATGTAGGGTGCTGTGTAGATGTAGGGTGCTGTGTAGATGAAGGGTGCTGTGTAAATGAAGGATTATTTACTGTAGGGTGCTGTGTAGATGAAGGGTGATGTACTGTAGGGTGCTGTGTAGATGTAGGGTGCTGTGTGGATTAAGGCTGCTGTGTAGATGTAGGGTGCTGTGTAGATGTAGGGTGCTGTGTAAATGAAAGATGGTTTACTGTAGGGTGCTGTGTAGATGAAGGCTGCTGTGTAGATGTAGGGTGCTGTGTGGTTGAAGGCTGCTGTGTAGATGTAGGGTGCTGTGTAGATGTAGGGTGCTGTGTGGATGAAGGATGATTTACTGTAGGGTGCTGTGTAGATGAAGGCTGCTGTGTAGATGTAGGGTGCTGTGTAGATGAAGGGTGCTGTGTGGATGAAGGCTGCTGTGTAGATGAAGGGTGCTGTGTGGATGAACGCTGCTGTGTAGATGTAGGGTGCTGTGTGGATGAAGGCTGCTGTGTAGATGAACGCTGCTGTGTAGATGTAGGGTGCTGTGTGGATGAAGGCTGCTGTCTAGATGTAGGGTGCTGTGTAGATGAAAGCTGCTGTGTAGATGTAGGGTGCTGTGTAGATGTAGGGTGCTGTGTGGATGAAGGCTGCTGTGTAGATGTAGGGTGCTGTGTAGATGTAGGGTGCTGTGTGGATGAAGGCTGCTGTGTAGATGTAGAGTGCTGTGTAGATGAAGGGTGCTGTGTAAATTAAGGATGATTTACTGTAGGGTGCTGTGTAGATGAAGGGTGATGTACTGTAGGTTGCTGTGTAGATGAAGGGTGATGTGTAGATGTAGGGTGCTGTGTGGATGAAGGATGATTTACTGTAGGGTGCTGTGTGAATGAAGGCTGCTGTGTAGATGTAGGGTGCTGTGTAGATGTAGGGTGCTGTGTGGATGAAGGCTGCTGTGTAGATGAAGGGTGCTGTGTAAATGAAGGATGATTTACTGTAGGGTGCTGTGTAGATGAAGGCTGCTGTGTAGATGTAGGGTGCTGTGTAGATGTAGGGTGCTATGTGGATGAAGGCTGCTGTGTAGATGAACGCTGCTGTGTAGATGTAGGGTGCTGTGTGGATGAAGGCTGCTGTCTAGATGTAGGGTGCTGTGTAGATGAAAGCTGCTGTGTAGATGTAGGGTGCTGTGTAGATGTAGGGTGCTGTGTGGATGAAGGCTGCTGTGTAGATGTAGGGTGCTGTGTAGATGTAGGGTGCTGTGTGGATGAAGGCTGCTGTGTAGATGTAGAGTGCTGTGTAGATGAAGGGTGCTGTGTAAATGAAGGATGATTTACTGTAGGGTGCTGTGTAGATGAAGGGTGCTGTGTAGATGAAGGGTGATGTCATGTAGGGTGCTGTGTAGATGAAGGGTGATGTAATGTAGGGTGCTGTGTAGATGAAGGGTGCTGTGTAGATGAAGGGTGATGTACTGTAGGGTGCTGTGTATATGAAGGATGATTTACTGTAGGGTGCTGTGTAGATGAAAGGTGATGTACTGTAGGTTGCTGTGTGGATGAAGGCTGCTGTGTAGATGAAGGGTGCTGTGTAGATGAACGCTGCTGTGTAGATGTAGGGTGCTGTGTGGATGAAGGCTGCTGTGTAGATGTAGGGTGCTGTGTGAATGAAGGCTGCTGTGTAGATGTAGGGTGCTGTGTAGATGTAGGGTGCTGTGTAGATGAACGCTGCTGTGTAGATGTAGGGTGCTGTGTGGATGAAGGCTGCTGTGTAGATGTAGGGTGCTGTGTAGATTTAGGGTGCTGTGTAGATGAACGCTGCTGTGTAGATGTAGGGTGCTGTGTGGATGAAGGCTGCTGTGTAGATGTAGGGTGCTCTGTAGATGTAGGGTGCTGTGTGGATGAAGGATGATTTACTCTAGGGTGCTTTGTAGATAAAGGGTGATGTACTGTAGGGTGCTGTGTAGATGAAGTGTGATGTAATGTAGGGTGCTGTGTAGATGAAGGGTGCTGGGTAGATGAAGGGTGATGTACTGTAGGGTGCTGTGTAGATGTAGGGTGCTGTGTAGATGAAGGGTGATGTACTGTAGGGTGCTGTGTAGATGTAGGGTGCTGTGTAGATGAAGGGTGATGTACTGTAGGGTGCTGTGTAGATGTAGGGTGCTGTGTAGATGAAGGGTGATGTACTGTAGGGTGCTGTGTAGATGAAGGGTGATGTACTGTATGGTGCTGTTTCGATGAAAGGTGATTTACTGTAGGGTGCTGTGTAGATGTAGGGTGCTGTGTATATGTATTGTGATGTACTGTAGGGTACTGTTTCGATGAAAGGTGATTTACTGTAGGGTGCTGTGTAGATGTAGGGTGCTGTGTAGATGTAGGGTGATGTACTGTAGGGTGCTGTTTCGATGAAAGGTGATTTACTGTAGGGTGCTGTATAGATGTGGGGTGCTGTGTAGATGTAGGTTGCTGTGTAGATGTAGGGTAATGTACTGTTGGGTGCTGTTGGGTGCTGTGTAGATGATGGGTGATGTACTGTAGGGTGCTGTGTAGACGATGGGTGATGTACTGTAGGGTGCTGTGTAGAATGGTGATGTTCTGTGTAGATGTAGGGTGCTGTGTAGATGTAGGGTGCTGTGTATATGTAGGGTGCTGTGTAGATGAAGGGTGATGTAGCTCAGTTGTGGTCCTCTGTAGCTCAGTTGGTAGAGCACGGCGCTTGTAACGCCAAGGTAGTGGGTTCGATCCCCGGGACCACCCATACACAAAAATGTATGCACGCATGACTGTAAGTCGCTTTGGATAAAAGCGTCTGCTAAATGGCATATTATTATTATTTATTATTATGTACTGTAGGGTGCTGTGTAGATGAAGGGTGATGTACTGTAGGGTGCTGTGTAGATGTAGGGTGCTGTGTAGATGAAGGGTGATGTATTGTAGGGTGCTGTGTAGATGTAGGGTGCTGTGTAGATGAATGGTGATGTACTGTAGGGTGCTGTGTAGATGTAGGGTGCTGTGTAGATGTAGGGTGATGTACTGTAGGGTGCTGTGTAGATGAAGGGTGATGTACTGTAGGGTGCTGTGTAGAATGGTGATGTTCTGTGTAGATGTTGGGTGCTGTGTAGATGTAGGGTGATGTACTGTAGGGTGCTGTGTAAAATAAGGGTGCTGTGTAGATGTGTGGTACTGTGTAGATGAAGGGTGATGTATTGTAGGGTGCTGTGTAGATGTAGGGTGCTGTGTAGATGAAGGGTGATGTACTGTAAGGTTCTGTGTAGATGTAGGGTGATGTACTGTAAGGTTCTGTGTAGATGAAGGTTGATGTACTATAGGATGATGTGTAGATGAAGGGTGATGTATTGTAGGGTGCTGTATATATATAGGGTGCTGTGTAGATGTAGGGTGATATACTGTAGGGTGCTGTGTAGATGTAGGGTGCTGTGTAGATGTAGGGTGATGTACTGTAGGGTGCTGTATAGATGTAGGGTGCTGTGTAGATGAAGGGTGATGTACTGTAGGTTGCTGTGTAGATGAAGGGTGATGTACTGTAGGGTGCTGTGTTGATGTAGGGTGCTGTGTAGATGAAGGGTGATGTACTGTAGGGTGCTGTGTAGATGTAGGGTGCTGTGTAGATGAATGGTGATGTACTGTAGGGTGCTGTGTAGATGTAGGGTGCTGTGTAGATGTAGGGTGATGTACTGTAGGGTGCTGTGTAGATGAAGGGTGATGTACTGTAGGGTGCTGTGTAGAATGGTGATGTTCTGTGTAGATGTAGGGTGCTGTGTAGATGTAGGGTGATGTACTGTAGGGTGCTGTGTAAAATAAGGGTGCTTTGTAGATGTGTGGTACTGTGTAGATGAAGGGTGATGTATTGTAGGGTGCTGTGTAGATGTAGGGTGCTGTGTAGATGAAGGGTGCTGTGTAGATGTAGGGTGATGTACTGTAAGGTTCTGTGTAGATGTAGGGTTATGTACTGTAAGGTTCTGTGTAGATGAAGGTTGATGTACTATAGGATGATGTGTAGATGAAGGGTGATGTATTGTAGGGTGCTGTATATATATAGGGTGCTGTGTAGATGTAGGGTGATGTACTGTAGGGTGCTGTGTAGATTTAGGGTGCTGTGTAGATGTAGGGTGATGTACTGTAGGGTGCTGTATATATATAGGGTGCTGTGTAGATGTAGGTTGCTGTGTAGATGTAGGGTGATGTACTGTTGGGTGCTGTGTAGATGAAGGGTGATGTACTGTAGGGTGCTGTGTAGATATGGGGTGCTGTGTAGATGTAGGGTGATGTACTGTTGGGTGCTGTGTAGATGTAGGGTGATGTACTGTAGGGTGCTGTGTAGATGTAGGGTGATGTACTGTTGGGTGCTGTGTAGATGAAGGGTGATGTATTGTAGGGTGCTGTGTAGATGTAGGGTGATGTACTGTAGGGTGCTGTGTAGATGAAGGGTGATGTACTGTAGGGTGCTGTGTAGATGTAGGGTGATGTACTGTAGGGTGCTGTGTAGATGAAGGGTGATGTACTGTAGGGTGCTGTGTAGAATGGGTGATGTTCTGTGTAGATGTAGGGTGCTGTGTAGATGAAGGGTGCAGTGTGGAGCCATGCTGGGTGTGTGATACACTACTAGAAGTGCATGACAGAGTGTGCTTCCCAAATGGCACCCTATTTCCCATAGGGTTTTGATCAAAAGTAGTGCACTATATAGGGAATAGGATGCCATTTGGGATGAATCCATACTGTTCGTACCAGGAACAGCTGCAGCAGCAGCACCAGCAGAAGCAACAGGCGTTGTTCCCTCTCTGGTTCACCTGGCTCTGGTTCCCCTGGTTCTGGTTCACCTGGCTCTGGTTCACCTGGTTCTGGTTCACCTGGCTCTGGTTCACCTGGCTCTGGTTCCCCTGGTTCTGGCTCTGGTTAGGGTCCTGCTGGGTCAGTGCCGTGCCTCCCGCCATCGACTCCTGCTGCACCGACATCTGCCGCTTTCGCATCTCCATATGCTCTGATCCCATGGGCTGGACGGACAAAGAGACAAAGAGGGTTAGATCCCATTGGCTGGAGGGACACACAGGGTTAGATCAAATTGGTTGGAGAGACAGAGACACAGGGTTAGATCCCATTGGTTGGAGGGACAGAGACACAGGGTTAGATCCCATTGGTTGGAGGGACAAAGAGACAGAGAGGATTAGATCCCATTGGTTGGAGGGACAGAGATACAGAGAGGATTAGATCCCATTGTCTTTAGACTGTAACAGTATGCCTACAGGCTACAGCAGTATGACAGCCTAGTCGTAGTAACATATCATCTCTGTTTTGCTCTGAAGAACGGTACTGTGACACTAGTCAACACAGCTGCTGAAACAAATGGTACCGGACATACCAAATATACCAAATACCACCCATCTACACACAATACCTCATTATGACAAAGTGAAAAAATGTTTTCAGAAATGTTGGCAAATTTACTGAAAAGGAAATAAAGAAATATTTGATTTACATAAGTATCCACACCCCTGAGTCAATACCTTTGGCAGCGATTACAGATTTGAGTAGTCTTGGGTATGTCTGTATCAGCTTTGCACATCTGGATTTGGGGATTTTTTCCCATTCTCCCTTGTAGGTTTTCTCAACCTCTGTTAAGTTAGATGGGAAGCGGCAGTGAACAGCAATCTTCAAGTCTTTCCACATATTTTCAATGGGATTCAAGCCAGGGCTTTGGCTGTGTCACTCAAGGACTTTTACATTCTTGTTCTGAAGCCATTCCAGCATTGCTTTGGCTGTATGCTTGGGGTCATTGTCCTGTTGAAACGTAAATCTTCACCCCAGTCTAAGTTCGTTTGCACTCTGAAGCAGGTTCTCATCAAGGATTTGTCTGTATTTGTCTCCATTCATTGTTCCCTCTATCCTTACCAGTCTCCCAGTCCCTGCTGCTGAAAGCATCCCCTTACCAGTCTACCAGTCCCTGCTGCTGAAAGCATCCCCTTACCAGTCTGCCAGTCCCTGCTGCTGAAAGCATCCCCATAGCATGATGCTGCCACCACCATGCTTCACAGTAGGGATGGTGTTAGACGGGTGATGAGCTGTGCCTGGTTTTCTCCAGACATAGCGCTTTACATTCAGGCCAAAGAGTTACATTTTTGTCTCATCAAAACACCATATTTTGAGTCTTTCATATGCCTTTTTGCAAACTCCAGGCGTGCTGTCATGTGCCTTTTTCTCACGAGTGGCTTCCGTCTGGCCTCTCTCCCATGAAGCCCAGATTGGTGTAGCGCTGTAGCTCTGTCAGAGTGGTCATTGGTCATTGGGTTCTTGGTCACCTCCCTGACCAAGGTCCTTCTTGCCCGGTTGATCAGTTTGGTCGGACGGCCAGCTCTAGGCAGAGTCTGGGTAGTTCCATATTATTTCCCAATGATGAAGACCACTGGGCTCTTGGAAACTTTCAACACTTTAGAAATGGTTTTATACCCTTCCTCAGATACAGTACCAGTCAAAAGTTTGGACACACCTACTCATTCAAGGGTTTTTCTTAATTTTTTACTATTTTCTATATTGTAGAATAATACTGAAGACATCAAAACTATGAAATAACACATATGTAATCATGTAGTAACCAAAAAATTGTTAAAACAAATCAAAATATATTATATATTTGAGATTCTTCAAAGTAGCCACCCTTTGCCTTGATGACAGTTTTGCACACTCTTGGCATTCCCTCAACCAGCTTCACCTGGAATGCTTTTCCAACAGTCTTGAAGAAGTTCCCACATATGCTGAGCACTTGTTGGCTGCTTTTCCTTCACTTTGCCGTCCGACTTATCCCAAAACATCTCAATTTGGTTGAGGTCGGGGGATTGTGGAGGCCAGGTCATCTGATGCAGCACTCCATCACTCTCCTTCTTGGTAAAATAGCCCTTACACAGCCTGGAGGTGTGTTGGGTCATTGTCCTGTTGAAAAACAAATGATAGTCCCACTAAGCCCAAACCAGATGGGATGGTGTATCGCTGCAGAATGCTGTGGTAGCCATGCTGGTTAAGTGTACCTTGAATTCTAAATAAATAATAGACAGTGTCACCAGCAAAGCACCCCCACACCATAACACCTCCTCCTCCATGCTTTACGGTGGGAACTACACAATAGGAGATCATCCGTTCACCCACACCATGTCTCACAAAGACACTGTGGGTGGAACCAAAAATCTCCAATTTGGACTCCAGACCAAAGTACACATTTCCACCGGTCTAATGTCCATTGGTCGTGTTTCTTGGCCCAAGCAGGTGTCTTCTTCTTATTGGTGTCCTTTAGTAGTGGTTTCTTTGCAGCAATTCGACCATGAAGGCCTGATTCACACAGTCTCCTCTGAACAGTTGATGTTGAGATGTGTCTGTTACTTGAACTCTGAAGCATTTATTTGGGCTGCAATTTCTGAGGCTGGTAAGTCTAATGAACTTATCCTCTGCAGCAGAGGTAACTCTGGGTCTTCCATTCCTGTGGCGGTCCTCATGAGAGCCAGTTTCATCATAGCGCTTGATGGTTTTTGCGACTGCACTTAAAGAAACTTTCAAAGTTCTTTAAATGTTCCGTATTGACTGACCATGTCTTAAAGTAATGACGGACTGTCGTTTCTCTTTGCTTATTTGAGCTGTTCTTGCCATAATATGGACTTGGTCTTTTACCAAATAGGGCTATCTTCTGTATACCCCCCCTACCTTGTCACAACACAACTGATTGGCTCAGTCACCAAGAAAACAATTGGTAACACACTACGCCGTGAAGGACTGAAATCCTGCAGCGCCCGCAAGGTCCCCCTGCTCAAGAAAGCACATATACAGGCCCGTCTGACGTTTGCCAATGAACATTTGAATGATTCAAATACTTATGTCATGCAATAAAATGCAAATTAATAACTTAAAAATCATACAATGTGATTTTCTGGATTTTTGTTTTAGATTCCGTCTCTCACAGTGGAAGTGTACCTATGATAAAAATTACAGACCTCTACATGCTTTGTAATAGGAAAACCTGCAAAATCAGCAGTGTATCAAATACTTGTTCTCCCCACTGTATGTATGTGTGTATGTATTATTAATAACATATATAAAAGACAATATCCAAAGGTAAAAGTGTGTTATTAATATCATGACTTTGGCGTTCTATTTATAGGGCTACTTATAACCTTCCAAAGATCCAATCAACCATGGATGAATGATAGTATACCTAGCTTCACGTTGAAATTGCGTTGTCCTTTGGCAAAATCAGATGTCAATGTAGCCTACATAAACCCAACCCCAGCTAACAACAAACATTCCCACAACTTTAGAGAACTTTCCCTTAAGAGTCTCATTAACTAAAGTTTTCAGATGAATGTTCACGTGATGTTTTCAAGAGACCATTTCCTTAATATCAAGTAGAACTTATCCAGAACGTAGTTAGAATGTTCTCAGAACCTAATATATTAATTTTCTAGACATGTTTCATGAGAATGTTGCAAGAACATTTGTGTCCAAAGAAAAAATCATTACACATCACATTACCGAGCCAATCAAGGCCCTTATTGGGGAACCACTGATTCATTCATAGCTCTTTGTCTGTTGGCAAGGTTAGGGATACTCACACACAGTGCTTTTAACATAGTGTATTTACATTATGAATGTTCATTTATACATTCATTATTATTCAACATGTCCTCACCTGGGATTTGAACTCCCAACCTCTTGGTTCACGGTACTCCGATGTCCATTTCAGGTATCAAACTATTCTCATCATTGATTTGATCAACTTATTTCAACAATTGAAGGGCTTTCTGTATAGATGTCTAATGTTGGTGGGGCATGTTAACCTGTTTTAATGATCAATAAAATATTTTCTTGAGTGTACTTTTAACAGAGCTGAGACTGACTTCAAAGTGCATTCATCCTATTGCTTACACCTATCAAGTCGTTTCAGATCTTAGGGAGGAGGGGTTAGGGTTTCTTCTGGACAGGGTTCTAAGCACATGTCCTAGAGATATCCTTTATTGGGACAGTGGTTAGAGTGTTTGTTGTTGGGGTTGGTGGCCCGGGTTAAAGACCTGCTAGAGAATCAGCCTACTCGCCGGGTTAAAGACCTGCTAGAGTGCTTTGTGTCTTTGACCTCCAGATGTTTTTTCAGGTTTGATGTGGTGTTTCTGGACCAATAGAGCAATGCTGCCTTTGTGCATGACCTCCAGATGCTTCTTCCGGTTTGATGTGGTATTTCTAGACCAAGAGATCAATGCTGCAGAGTTTGCATTTGACTAAAATGTTGTTCTCTTTCTCCTCAATTAACTCAAAACAATGGGAGCATTTCCACAAAGAAAAGGTTAAGCAGGGTAAGACAGCTGCCATCTTTCTTTGATTTTAGGCTTTACGATAGCCTATTGGAAACGAGTTAGCCTACAGCATGAATTCCGTTAGCATAAGACTGTAAAAAATATACAGTGCCTTCAGAAAGTATTCATACCGCTTGAATTATTCCACATTTTGTTCCAGCCTGAATTAAAAATGGATTAAATAGATTATTTTTACCCATCTACACACAATACCCCATAATGACAAAGTGAAAACATGTTTTTAGAAATGTTAGCAAATGTATTGAAAATAAAATACAGAAATATCTCATTTACATAAGTATTCATACCCCTAAGTCAATACTTTGTAGAAGCACCTTTGGCAGCGATTACAGCTGTGAGTCTTTAAGAGGTTTCCCCACCTGGATTGTGAAACATTTGCCCATTATTCTTTTCAAAATTCTTCAAGCTCTGTCAAATTGGTTGTTGATCATTGCTAGACAACCATTTTCAGGTCTTGCCGTAGATTTAAGTCAAAACTGTAACTCGGCCACTCAGGAACATTCACTGTCTTCTTGGTAAGCCTTGTGTTTTAGGTTAATGTCCTGCTGAAATGTGAACTCATCTTCCAGTGTCTGGTGGAAAGCAGACTGAACCAGGATTTCCTCTGGGAATCTGTGCTTAGCTCCATTGTTTCTTTTTTATCCTGAAAAACTCCTGTCCTTATCAAGCATACCCATAACACGATGCAGCCACTACCATGCTTGAAAATATGGAGAGTGGTACTCAGTGACGTGCTGTTGTATTGGATTTGCCCCAAACATTACATATTGCTGTGCCACATTTTTTGCAGTGTTGACTCAAGACATTTCAGCTTTTCATTTTGTATTAATTTGTAAACATTTAGAAAAACATAATTCCACTTTGACATTATGGGGTATTGTGTGTAGAACAGTGACACAAAATCTCAATTTCACTCATTTTAAATTCAGGCTTTAACGCAATAGAATGAGGAAAAAGTCAAGGGGTGTGAATCCTTTCTGAAGGCGCTGAATATAACACGCTGGAAGAGATGTGCTTCTGAAAGTAATATACAGGTTAGTTGAACAAGTAACTGTAATATTACAATATTTGAAGACAGTAACTCATTATATTACTCCGTTCCTCATAAAGGTAATCTATTACTGTAAGTAATTATTACCCCAAACACTGGTCCCAACTGGTTCTGTTGCTGTGTCTGTTTTTCCACATTACAACTTGGAGACTCTGTGTTGTGTATTGATTTGGTATAACTGGCATCATCATTGCTTAAATGACACGTGAGAAAATACAGACATGTTACTTTAAATCTCTGAGAAAATGGCCACCATGATCTGAGTATGTTTCTATCAGAAGCACCACCACCACCTTCAGAAAGTATTCAGACCCCTTCACTTTTTCCACATTTTGTTACGTTACAGCCTTATTCTAAAATGGATTAAATAAATACAAATCCTCATCAATCTACACACAATACCCCATAATGACAAAGTGAAAACATTTTTTTATTTTTGCAAATGTATTAAAAATTAAAAACAGATACATTATTTACATATGTATTCAGACCCTTTGCTATGAGACTCGAAATTTAGCTTAGGTGCATCCTTTTTCCATTGATCATCCTTGAGATGTTGCTACAACTTGATTGGAGTCCACCTGTGGGAAATTCAAGATTTGGCAAGGCACACACCTGTCTATATAAGGTCCCACAGTTGACAGTGCATGTCAGAGCAAAAACCAAGCCACGAGGTCGAAGGAATTGTCCGTAGAGCTCCGAGACAGGATTGTGTCGAGGCACAGATCTGGGGAAGGGTACCAAAAAATGTCTGCCGCATTGAAGGTCCCCAAGAACACAGTGGCCTCCATCATTCTTAAATGGAAGAAGAGCTGGCCGCCCGGCCAAACTGAGCAATCGGGGGAGAAGGGCCTTGGTCAGGGAGGTGACCAAGAACCCGATGGTCACTCTGACAGAGCTCTAGAGTTTCTCTGTGGAGATGGAAGAAACTTCAAGAAGGACAACCATCTCTGCAGCACTCCTCCAATCAGGCCTTTATGGTAGAGTAGCCAGACGGAAGCCACTCCTCAGTAAAAGGCTTGGAGCTTGCTAAAGACTCTCAGACCATGAGAAACAAGATTCTCTGGTCTGATGAAACCAAGATTGTACTCTTTGGCCAGAATGCCAAGCGTTACGTCTGGAGGAAACCTGGCACCATCCCTACGGTGAAGCATGGTGGTGGCAGCATCATGCTGTGGAGATGTTTTTTGCAGCGTCAGGGACTGGGAGACTAGTCAGGATCAAGGCAAAGATGAACGGCGCAAAGTACAGAGAGATCCTTTATGAAAACCTGCTCCAGAGCGCTCAGGACCTCAGACTGGGGCGAAGGTTCACCTTCCAACAGGACAACGACCCTAAGCACACAGCCAAGACAACGCAGGGTTGGCTTCGTATCAAGTCTCTGAATGTCCTTGAGTGGCCCAGCCAGAGGCTGGACTTGAACCCGATCTAACATCTCTGGAGAGACCTGAAAATAGCTGTGCAGCGACGCTCCCCATCCAACCTGACAGAGTTTGAGAGGATCTGCAGAGAAAAATGGGAGAAACTCCCCAAATAGAGGTGTGCCAAGCTTGTAGCGTCATACCCAAGAAGACTCGAGGCTGTAAACGCTGCCAAAGGTGCTTCAACAAAGTACTGAGTAAAGGGTCTGAATACTTCCGTTCTTTGTTTCTAATGCATTTGCTAAAATTTCTAAAAACCAGTTTTTGCTTTGTCATTATGGGGTATTGGGTCATTATGGGGTATTGGGTCAATATGGGGTATTGTGTCATTATGGGGTATTGGGTCATTATGGGGTATTGGGTCATTATGGGGTATTGGGTCATTATGGGGTATTGGGTCATTATGGGGTATTGGGTCATTATGGGGTATTGTGTCATTATGGGGTATTGGGTCATTATGGGGTATTGGGTCAATATGGGGTATTGGGTCATTATGGGGTATTGGGTCATTATGGGGTATTGGGTCATTATGGGGTATTGTGTCATTATGGGGTATTGGGTCATTATGGGGTATTGGGTCATTATGGGGTATTGGGTCATTATGGGGTATTGGGTCATTATGGGGTATTGGGTCATTATGGGGTATTGGGTCATTATGGGGTATTGGGTCATTATGGGGTATTGGGTCATTATGGGGTATTGGGTCATTATGGGGTATTGGGTCAATATGGGGCATTGGGTCATTATGGGGCATTGGGTCATTATGGGGTATTGGGTCAATATGGGGCATTGGGTCATTATGGGGTATTGGGTCATTATGGGGTTTGGGTCATTATGGGGTATTGGGTCATTATGGGGTATTGGGTCATTATGGGGTATTGGGTCATTATGGGGTATTGGGTCATTATGGGGTATTGGGTCATTATGGGGTATTGGGTCATTATGGGGTGTTGGGTCATTATGGGGTATTGGGTCATTATGGGGTATTGGGTCATTATGGGGTATTGGGTCATTATGGGGTATTGGGTCATTATGGGGTATTGGGTCATTATGGGGTGTTGGGTCATTATGGGGTATTGGGTCATTATGGGGTATTGGGTCATTATGGGGTATTGGGTCATTATGGGGTATTGGGTCATTATGGGGTATTGTGTGTAGATTGATGAGGGTAAAAAACGATTTAATCCATTTTAGAATAAGGCTGTAACGTAACAAAATGTGGAAAAAGTAAAAGGGTCTGAATACTTTCCGAAGGCACTGAATGTTTGTTCTACATATGGATAACAAGAAGACAACAGTTATCTTGGAGATACTCAGATATCTAGAATTCTACCGATTCCCATCTTTCAATGATAAACATATTTGAATTAGATCAGATATATTGCTAAGAATGTGAGAGTAGGCTGATTCTCTAGCAGGTCTTTAACCCGGGCCACCAACCCCAACAACAAACACTCTAACCACTGTCCCAATAAAGGATATCTCTAGGACATGTGCTTAGAACCCTGTCCAGAAGAAACCCTAACCCCTCCTCCCTAAGATCTGAAACAACTTGATAGGTGTAAGCAATAGGATGAATGCACTTTGAAGTCAGTCTCAGCTCTGTTAAAAGTACACTCAAGAAAATATTTTATTGATCATTAAAACAGGTTAACATGCCCCACCAACATTAGACAGCTATACAGAAAGCCCTTCAATTGTTGAAATAAGTTGATCAAATCAATGATGAGAGTATAGTCTGACAGACATGGTGGTGTAGCAGGAACATCTGAATGCTGTGAACCAAGAGGTTGTTTTCAGTTCCAATCCCAGGTGACGACATGTTGAATAATAATTACTGTATAAATGAACATCCACAATGTAATCAAGTATGTCAAATTTGGAAGTTGAAAACACTTTGTTAAAAGCACTGTGTGGGAGTATCCCTAGCCAACAGACAATCCATGTCTAAATTAGTTGACATGATAGCTCAGCTGACTCGAACACAGATTGCTTCCAAAGCTAAGCAAGGTACATAGAGGTAGGCATCTGGGTTGGAGCTGGGTGATGTGCGTTGGACCTGGGTGATGTGGGTTGGAGCTGGGTGATGTGGGTTGGAGCTGGGTGATGTGGGTTGGAGCTGGGTGATGTGGGTTGGAGCTGGGTGATGTGGGTTGGACCTGGGTTGATGTGGGTTGGAGCTGGGTGATGTGGGTTGGAGCTGGGTGATGTGGGTTGGACCTGGGTGATGTGGGTTGGAGCTGGGTGATGTGGGTTGGAGCTGGGTGATGTGGGTTGGACCTGGGTGATGTGGGTTGGACCTGGGTGATGTGGGTTGGAGCTGGGTGATGTGGGTTGGAGCTGGGTGATGTGGGTTTGACCTGGGTGATGTGGGTTGGAGCTGGGTGATGTGGGTTGGAGCTGGGTGATGTGGGTTGGACCTGGGTGATGTGGGTTGGAGCTGGGTGATGTGGGTTGGAGCTGGGTGATGTGGGTTGGAGCTGGGTGATGTGGGTTGGAGCTGGGTGATGTGGGTTGGAGCTGGGTGATGTGGGTTGGAGCTGGGTGATGTGGGTTGGAGCTGGGTGATGTGGGTTGGAGCTGGGTGATGTGGGTTGGAGCTGGGTGATGTGGGTTGGAGCTGGGTGATGTGGGTTTGACCTGGGTGATGTGGGTTGGAGCTGGGTGATGTGGGTTGGAGCTGGGTGATGTGGGTTGGAGCTGGGTGATGTGGGTTGGAGCTGGGTGATGTGGGTTGGAGCTGGGTGATGTGGGTTGGAGCTGGGTGATGTGGGTTGGACCTGGGTGATGTGGGTTGGACCTGGGTGATGTGGGTTGGAGCTGGGTGATGTGGGTTGGAGCTGGGTGATGTGGGTTTGACCTGGGTGATGTGGGTTGGAGCTGGGTGATGTGGGTTGGAGCTGGGTGATGTGGGTTGGACCTGGGTGATGTGGGTTGGAGCTGGGTGATGTGGGTTGGAGCTGGGTGATGTGGGTTGGAGCTGGGTGATGTGGGTTGGAGCTGGGTGATGTGGGTTGGAGCTGGGTGATGTGGGTTGGAGCTGGGTGATGTGGACAAAAATCCATATTGCGATAAATTGCCTGAACGATAACGATAACGATAAATAGAATGATTTAGAACAATCTGCACCACAGCTTTCCCCTTTAAACAATCTGCACAACAGCTTTCCCCTTTAAACAATCTGCACAACAGCTTTCCCCTTTAAACAATCTGCACCACAGCTTTCCCCTTTAAACAATCTGCACCACAGCTTTCCCCTTTAAACAATCTGCACCACAGCTTTCCCCTTTAAACCATCTGCACCACAGCTTTCCCATTTAAAAAATCTGCACCACAGCTTTCCCCTTTAAACCATCTGCACCACAGCTTTCCCCTTTAAACAATCTGCACCACAGCGTTCCCCTTTAAACAATCTGCACCACAGCTTTCCCCTTTAAACCATCTGCACCACAGCGTTCCCCTTTAAACAATCTGCACCACAGCTTGTCCCTTTAAACAATCTGCATCACAGCTTTCCCCTTTAAACCATCTGCACCACAGCTTTCCCCTTTAAACAATCTGCACCACAGCTTGTCCCTTTAAACAATCTGCACCACAGCTTTCCCCTTTAAACAATCTGCACCACAGCTTGTCCCTTTAAACAATCTGCACCACAACTTGTCCCTTTAAACAATCTGCACAACAGCGTTCCCCTTTAAACAATCTGCACCACAGCTTTTCCCTTTAAACAATCTGCACCACAGCGTTCCCCTTTAAACAATCTGCACCACAGCGTTCCCCTTTAAACAATCTGCACCACAGCTTTCCCCTTTAAACAATCTGCACCACAGCTTTTCCCTTTAAACAATCTGCACCACAGCGTTCCCCTTTAAACAATCTGCACCACAGCTTTCCCCTTTAAACAATCTGTACCACAGCTTTTCCCTTTAAACAATCTGCACCACAGCTTTCCCCTTTAAACAATCTGCACCACAGCGTTCCCCTTTAAACAATCTGCACCACAGCTTTTCCCTTTAAACAATCTGCACCACAGCTTTCCCCTTTAAACCATCTGCACCACAGCTTGTCCCTTTAAACAATCTGCACCACAGCGTTCCCCTTTAAACAATCTGCACCACAGCTTTTCCCTTTAAACAATCTGCACCACAGCGTTCCCCTTTAAACAATCTGCACCACAGCTTTCCCCTTTAAACCATCTGCACCACAGCGTGTCCCTTTAAACTACTACTAGTTTGAAGGTTGTAGCCATCTATTGTCCCATAAACAATCACCCATATTAAAAACCGTATTTCATTTCAAACTTCATATTTCTCTAGTATAGGCTACTTATTGTAATGAACAATATCAGCAAAATGTTTGTGATAAGTGGTCGGTGTAGAAATGTTTTTGTTTATCATCCCAGCTCTAATCTGAATGGTAGACGTGTTCTCACTGAAGTGCATTACCCCTCATCTACCAGTAGGAGTCACTGTTCAGACAGAAATTGTAGGACTGTGGCTTCACATTACAGTGAGGGAAAAAAGTATTTGATCCCCTGCTGATTTTGTACGTTTGTCAACTGACAAAGAAATGATCAGTCTATAATTTTAATGGTAGGTTTATTTGAACAGTGAGAGACAGAATAACAACAAAAAAATCCAGAAAAACGCATGTCAAAAATGTTATAAATTGATTTGCATTTTAATGAGGGAAATAAGTATTTGACCCCCTCTCAATCAGAAAGATTTCTGGCTCCCAGGTGTCTTTTATACAGGTAACGAGCTGAGATTAGGAGCACACTCTTAAAGGTAGTGCTCCTAATCACAGCTTGTTACCTGTATAAAAGACACCTGTCCACAGAAGCAATCAATCAATCAGATTCCAAACTCTCCACCATGGCCAAGACAAAAGAGATCTCCAAGGATGTCAGGGACAAGATTGTAGACCTACACAAGGCTGGAATGGGCTACAAGACCATCACCAAGCAGCTTGGTGAGAAGGTGACAACAGTTGGTGCGATTATTCGCAAATGGAAGAAACACAAAATAACTGTCAATCTCCCTCGGCCTGGGGCTACATGCAAGATCTCACCTCGTGGAGTTGCAATGATCATGAGAACGGTGAGGAATCAGCCCAGAACTACACGGGAGGATCTTGTCAATGATCTCAAGGCAGCTGGGACCATAGTCACGAAGAAAACAATTGGTAACACACTACGCCGTGAAGGACTGAAATCATGCAGCGCCCGCAAGGTCCCCCTGCTCAAGAAAGCACATATACAGGGCCGTCTGAAGGTTGCCAATGAACATCTGAATGATTCAGAGGAGAACTGGGTGAAAGTGTTGTGGTCAGATGAGACCAAAATCGAGCTCTTTGGCGTCAACTCAACTCGCTGTGTTTGGAGGAGGAGGAAAGCTGCCTATGGCCCCAAGAACACCATCCCCACCGTCAAACATGGAGGTGGAAAATTATGCTTTGGGGGTGTTTTTCTGCTAAGGGGACAGGACAACTTCACCGCATCAAAGGGACGATGGACGGGGCCATGTACCATCAAATCTTGGGTGAGAACCTCCTTCCCTCAGCCAGGGCATTGAAAATGCGTCGTGCATGGGTATTCCAGCATGACAATGACCCAAAACACACGGCCAAGGCAACAAAGGAGTGGCTCAAGAAGAAGCACATTAAGGTCCTGGAGTGGCCTAGCCAGTCTCCAGACCTTAATCCCATAGAAGATCTGTGGAGGGGGCTGAAGGTTCGAGTTGCCAAAAGGCAGCCTCGAAACCTTAATGACTTGGAGAAGACCTGCAAAGAGGAGTGGAACAAAATCCCTCCTGAGATGTGTGCAAACCTGGTGGCCAACTACAAGAAACGTCTGACCTCTGTGATTGCCAACAAGGGTTTTGCCACCAAGTACTAAGTCATGTTTTGCAGAGGGGTCAAATACTTATTTCCCTCATTAAAATGCAAATCAATTTATAACATTTTTGACATGCGTTTTTCTGGATTTTTTTGTTGTTATTCTGTCTCTCACTGTTCAAATAAACCTACCATTAAAATTATAGACTGATCATGTCTTTGTCAGTGGGTAAACGTACAAAATCAGCAGGGGATCAAATACTTTTTTCCCTCACTGCATATTTCAAAATACCTCTTTATTTAGGTTGATGGCATTACATTGAAATAATGACCTTGATTCAAACAATATTTTTTACATTTCTATGTGAAAATGTCAATGCAATTTCAATTTATACATAGTTCTGATGATTATGTTGAAATTAGATTGACTTAATCTAGTTGTTACATCAATGTATTTAAATTGAAGTTTTACCCTAATTTCAATGTTTACATCGCTGGTTGAAATGAGGTGAAAACACTACTGGTTGATAACTTTTTAAATCCAATGTATTTTTGACATTGATTCCACGTCACAATACGTTGACAAAGTACATTGAAACAACGTTGATTCAACCAGTATGTGTCCAGTGGGCGGTGTCTGCATGACCGCTAATAAAATGGACCCATACCAGGGGAGATGGGGGGAGGATATTTGTAACATTATCAAACAGCCTCTTTAAGACTGGTGTGTTGGTTCATTCAGAACTGACATAGGAGGAATAACGGTAGGCTGACTTCACCATCACCAGCTGGATGGGGGTGGAGGAGGAGGAAGAGGAGGAGGAAGAGGATGGGGGGATTCCGTACAGACAAAAAATCCTGATGTCACTCAATCACAACTCGTATTACAGAATAAAACCAATAGATATCTACAAGGCATAGGCTGTTGTGCGAGACGAACACAGAGAAGCCGTTGGATTATCATTAGCCCAGCTCACATCAATAGAAAGTACCATGATGAAGAGCGAGCAGAAAAAGCCGCAGCCGCTATGGAGCTCACAGCTCCATCCATCCACCGCCCTCTACCACCTCCGACAACACACATCAGTCACAAGCCACTCTGTACAACCACCGTGACGGACCGTTTTAACCCGCCTAGCCCGCTCTTCTCCCGACCAGACCAGACCAGGACCCATCGGGAAACCAAATACTCACAGTTTCACCATGTATGCCCAGGGTGAAGAGGGAATTCTCTGCCAAGATTACATCCGTCGGCATATGGCTTCTTCCTCCGGACCCGGCTGGGTGCTGTCAGTGCGCATGCGCATGCTGTAGTAGTAGTAATAGTGGGAGCGTAGCTCGGACGGTGGATGTCACAGATTGATCTCACAGCTCTACAGATGGAGGCTGCTGCTGTGCAGTATGTTAGATACCGAGGCGGTGAGGCCTGGAAACCGCAGTGTTCTCAGTAGATTACATGGGTTCCAATGAGAAGAGACATGATTTAAAGCATGCCGCTGTCCATGGTGCTGAAACAGCACCGCTTGAACAGACTCGCCGGGAGTAGTCTATCTGTTACAGGTGACAGGTTCACAGCAGCAGTCAGATTGGTTAGAAGGGTTACTATAGTTACTAACTTTAGTTGTCTAAATCAGACTGTGACCTCTGGAATGAGCTGATCACTCTGCCTCAGTGACAGCTGCTGTCCTCAGAGGCCTACATGCTGTCACTGAGGCGAAAGACAACAGTGAACTCTACAGGATAACTGGCATACTGCAGCAAACTCAAACCTCGCTTATATTTGCTGGAATAATGTTTGAAACATGTTTGTGTCTTCGTGTTTTCCAGATGTTTCTGTAGAGTTGTGTGAAACAGGTAGCCTGCTGGGATGCTTCATTTATTTGAATAAGAGTAAAAACTATTTTTAAATCACAGTCCTGAGGATGTTCTCTAATCAAATTGTATTTGTCACGCGCTGAATACAAGTTTAGACTTTACCGTGAAACGCTTACTTATGAGCCCTTTCCCAACAATGCAGTTAAAAAGTATGAAAATGAACACAATAAAATAAAGATAACGAGGCTATATACAGGCTATATACAAGGAGTATTGGTACCGAGTCAGTGTACTGGGGTATGAGGTAGTTATATACAGGGAGTACTGGTACCGAGTCAGTGTACTGGGGTATGAGGTAGTTGGGGTGATTGATTTAGGTAATATGCACAGTTGAAGTCGGAAGTTTACATACACTTAGGTTGGAGTCATTAAAACTCGTTTTTCAACCACTCCACAAATTTCTTGTTAACAAACTATAGGTTTGGCAAGTTGGTTAGGACATCTACTTTGTGCATGACAAGTAATTTTTCCAACAATTGTTTACAGACAGATTATTTCACTTATAATTCACTGTATCACAATTCTAGTGGGTCAGAAGTTTGCATACACTAAGTTGACTGTGCCTTTAAACAGCTTGGAAAATTCCATAAAATGATGTCATGGCTTTAGAAGCTTCTGATAGGCTAATTGACATCATTTGAGTCAATTGTAGGTGTACCTGTGGATGTATTTCAAGTCCTACATTCAAACGCAGTGCCTCTTTGCTTGACATCATGGGGAAATGAAAATAAATCAGCCAAGACCTCAGAAAAAAATTGTAGACCTTCACAATTCTGGTTCATCCTTGGGAGCAATTTCCAAACGCCTGAAGGTACCACGTTCTTCTGTACAAACAATAGTAAGCAAGTATAAACACCATGGGACCATGCAGCCGTCATACCGCTCAGGAAGGAGACGCGTTCTGTCTGTGAAGATGCTGGAGGAAACAGGTACAAAAGTATCTATATCCACAGTAAAACAAGTCCTATATCGACATAACCTGAAAGGCCGCTCAGCAAGGAAGAAGCCACTGCTCCAAAACCACCATAAAAGAACCAGACTACAGTTTGCAACTGCACATGGGGACAAAGATCATACTTTTTGGAGAAATGTCCTCTGGTCTGATGAAACAAAAATAGAAATATTTGGCCATAATGACCATCATTATGTTTGGAGGAAAAAGGGGGACGCTTGCAAGCCGAAGAACACCATCCCAACCGTGAAGCACAGGTGTGGCAGCATCATGCTGTGGGGGTGCTTTGCTGCAGGAGGGACTGGTGCACTTCACAAAATAGATGGCATCATGAGGAAGGAAAATTATGTGGATATATTGAAGCAATGTCTCAAGACATCAGTCAGGAAGTTAAAGCTGTAGCTCAGTTGGTAGAGCATGGCGCTTGCAACGCCAGGGTTGTGGGTTCTTTTCCCACGGGGGTATGAAAATGTATGCACTCACTAACTGTAAGTCGCTCTGGATAAGAGCGTCTGCTAAATGACAAAAAAAATAAAAAAAAGCTTGGTCGCAAATGGGTCTTCCAAATGGACAATGACCCCAAGCATACTTCCAAAGTTGTGGCAAAATGGCTTAAGGACAACAAAGTCAAGGTATTGGAGAGGTCATCACAAAGCCCTGACCTCAATCCTATAGAAAATGTGTGGGCAGAACTGAAAAAGCCTACAAACCTGACTCAGTTACACCAGCTCTGTCAGGAGGAATGGGCCAAAATTCACCCAACTTATTGTGGGAAGCTTGTGGAAGGCTACCCGAAACGTTTGACCTAAGTTAAACAATTTAAAGGCAATTCTACCAAATACTAATTGAGTGTATGTAAACTTCTGACCCACTGGGAATGTGATGAAATAAATCAAAGCTGAAATAAATAATTCTCTCTACTATTATTCTGACATTTCACATTCTTAAAATAAAGTGGTGATCCTGACTGACTTAAGACAGGGAATTTCTACAAGGATGAACGTCAGGAATTGTGAGAAACTGAGTTTAAATGTATTTGGCTAAGGTGTATGGAAACTTCCCACTTCAACTGTACATGTAGGTAGTTGAGGTGATTGATTGAAGTACATGTAAATGTAGGTAGGGGGTGAAAGCAGAAAGTCCGGGTATCCATTTAATTAACTGTTCAGCAGTCTTATGGCTTTGGGGTTGAAGTTGTTCAGGAGCCTTTTGGTTCCAGACTTGGCGCTCCAGTACTGCTTGCCATGCGGTAGGAGAGAGAACAGAATGTGACTTGGTGGCTGGAGTCTTTCAACATTTTTAGGGCCTTCCTCTGACACCGCCTGGTATAGAGGTCCTGGTTTGGCAAGGAGCTCGGCCCCAGTGATGTACTGGGCCATACACATTATCCTCTGTAGCGCCTTGCGGTCGGATGCCGAGCAGTTACCATACCAAGCGGTGATGCAGCCAGTCAACACTCTCAATGGTGCAGCTGTATATCCTTTTGAGGATCTGAGGGCCCATGCCAAATATTTTCAGCATCCTGAGGGGGAAGAGGCGTTGTCATGCACTCTTCATGACCGTGTTGGTGTGTTTGGACCATGATAGATCCTTAGTGATGTGGACACCAAAGAACTTGAAGATCTCGACCGTCTCCACTACAGCCCCCGGTGATGTGAATGGCGGCCCTCCGTTTCCTGCAGTCCACGATCAGCTCCTTTGTCTTGCTGACATTGAGGGAGAGGTTGTTGTCCTGGAACCACACTGCCAGGTCTCTGACCTCCTCCCTATAGGCTGTCTCATCGTCGTCGGTGATCAGGCTTACCACTGTCGTGTCGTCAGCAAACTTAATGATGGTGTTGGAGTCGTGTGCGGCCACACAGTCGTGGGTGAACAGGGAGTACAGGAGGGGACTAAGCACTTACCCCTGTGGGGGCCCCGTGTTGAGGGTCAGCGTGGCGGAGGTGTTGTTGCCAACCCTCACCACCTGGGGGCGGCCCGTCAGAAAGTCCTGTATCCAATTGCAGAGGGAGGTGTTTAATCCCAGGGTCCTTAGCTTAGTGAGGAGCTTGGAGGGCACTGGTGTTGAACGCTGAGCTGTAGTCAATGAACAGCATTCTCACATAGGTGTTCCTTTTGTCCAGGTGGGTAAGGGCAGTGTGGAGTGCCATAGAGATTGCGTCATCTGTGGACCTGTTGGGGCGTTATGCGAATTGGACTGCGTCTAAGGTTTCTGGGATGATGGTGTTGATGTGAGCCATGACCAGCCTGTCAAAGCATTTCATGGCTACAGATGTGAGTGCTACGGGTCGGTAGTAATTTAGGCAGGTTACCTTCACTTTCCTAGGCACGAGGACTATGGTGGTCTGCTTGAAACATGTGGGTATCACAGACTGGGTCAGGGAGAGGTTGAAAAATGTCAGTGAAGACACTTTCCTGTTTGTCAGCGCATGCTCTGAGTACATGTTCTGGTAATCCATCTGGCCCTGCGGCCTTGTGAATGTTGACCTGTTTAAAGGTCTTGCCCACATCGGCTACGGAGAGCATGATCACACAGTCATCTGGAACAGCTGATGCTCTCTTGCATGGTTCAGTGTTGCTTGCCTCGAAGCGAGCATAGAAGTGGTTTAGCTCATCTGGTAGGCTTGTGTCACTGGGCAGCTCGCGGCTGTGCTTCCCTTTGGAGTCTGTAATAGTTTTCAAGCCCTGCCACATCCGACGAGCGTCAGAGCCGGTGTAGTACGATTCAATCTTAGTCCTGTATTGACTCTTTGCCTGTTTGATGGTTCGTCGGAGGGCATAGCTTGATTTCTTATGAGCGTCCGGGTTAGAGTCCCGGAATGAAATTACTGTAAAATTGACTGTGTCCATAAAATGTAGATAGTGGGTATGGGCTGGAAGTAGAGGCATAGGCGTTGTTGTTCA
Organism: Coregonus lavaretus; assembly: GCF_964263955.1. NCBI lineage: Eukaryota > Metazoa > Chordata > Actinopteri > Salmoniformes > Salmonidae > Coregonus > Coregonus lavaretus. The sequence continues at coordinate 646,345 of NC_140010.1, read as the reverse complement.
CTAGTTTACTCCAAGTGGGGAAAGGGTGGCAGGGTTGGAAAGTAATAAAGGGGAATATACACTGCTCAAAAAAATAAAGGGAACACTTAAACAACACAATGTAACTCCAAGTCAATCACACTTCTGTGAAATCAAACTGTCCACTTAGGAAGCAACACTGATTGACAATACATTTCACATGCTGTTGTGCAAATGGAATAGACAACAGGTGGAAATTATAGGCAATTAGCAAGACACCCCCTAATAAAGGACTGGTTTTGCAGGTGGTGACTACAGACCACTTCTCAGTTCCTATGCTTCCTGGCTGATGTTTTGGTCACTTTTGAATGCTGGCGGTGCTTTCACTCTAGTGGTAGCATGAGACGGAGTCTACAACCCACCCAAGTGGCTCAGGTAGTGCAGCTCATCCAGGATGGCACATCAATGCGAGCTGTGGCAAGAAGGTTTGCTGTGTCTGTCAGCGTAGTGTCCAGAGCATGGAGGCGCTACCAGGAGACAGGCCAGTACATCAGGAGACGTGGAGGAGGCCGTAGGAGGGCAACAACCCAGCAGCAGGACTGCTACCTCCACCTTTGTGCAAGGAGGAGCAGGAGGAGCACTGCCAGAGCCCTGCAAATGACCTCCAGCAGGCCACAAATGTGCATGTGTCTGCTCAAACGGTCAGAAACAGACTCCATGAGGGTGGTATGAGGGGCCGACGTCCACAGGTGGGGGTTGTGCTTACAGCCCAACACTGTGCAGGACGTATGGCATTTGCCAGAGAACACCAAGATTGGCAAATTCGCCACTGGCGCCCTGTGCTCTTCACAGATGAAAGCAGGTTCACACTGAGCACGTGACAGATGTGACAGAGTCTGGAGACGCCGTGGAGAATGTTCTGCTGCCTGCAACATCCTCCAGCATGACCGGTTTGGCGGTGGGTCAGTCATGGTGTGGGGTGGCATTTCTTTGGGGGGCCGCACAGCCCTCCATGTGCTCGCCAGAGGTAGCCTGACTGCCATTAGGTACCGAGATGAGATCCTCAGACCCCTTGTGAGACCATATGCTGGCCCTGGGATCCTCCTAATGCAAGAAAATGCTAGACCTCATGTGGCTGGAGTGTGTCAGCAGTTCCTGCAAGAGGAAGGCATTGATGCTATGGACTGGCTCGCCCGTTCCCCAGACCTGAATCCAATTGAGCACATCTGGGACATCATGTCTCGCTCCATCCACCAACGCCACGTTGCACCACAGACTGTCCAGGAGTTGGCGGATGCTTTAGTCCAGGTCTGGGAGGAGATCCCTCAGGAGACCATCCGCCACCTCATCAGGAGCATGCCCAGGCGTTGTAGGGAGGTCATACAGGCACGTGGAGGCCACACACACTACTGAGCCTCATTTTGACTTGTTTTAAGGGAATATCTATGTAAGAATGCTTTTCATTGACTATAGCTCAGCATTCAACACTATAGTACCCTCCAAGCTCATCATTAAGCTCGAGGACCTGGGTCTGAACCCGCCCTGTGCAACTGGGTCCTGGACTTCCTGACGGGCCGGCCCCAGGTGGTGAAGGTAGGAAACAACACCTCCACTTCGCTGATCCTCAACACTGGGGCCCCACAAGGGTGCGTGCTCAGCCCCCTCCTGTACTCCCTGTTCACCCATGACTGCGTGGCCAAGCACGCCTCTAACTCATCAAGTTTGCAGACGACACAACAGTAGTAGGCCTGATTACCAACAATGACGAGACCGCCTACAGGGAGGAAGTGAGGGCTCTGGGAGTGTGGTGCCAGGAAAATAACCTCTCACTCAACGTCAACAAAACAAAGAAGATGATCGTGGACTTCAGGAAACAGCAGAGGGTGCACCCCCTATCCACACCAACGGGACCACAGTGGAGAAGGTGGAAAGCTTAAGCACAGACAGTGTGTTGAAGAAGGCGCAACAGACCCTCTTCAACCGCAGGAGGCTGAAGAAATTTGGCTTGGCACCTAAAACCCTCACAAACTTTTACAGATGCACAATTGAGAGCATCCTGTCGGCTGTATCACCGACTGGGACGGCAAATGCACCGCCCACAACCGCAGGGCTCTCCAGAGGGTGGTGAGGTCTGCCCAACGCATTACCGGGGGCAAACTACCAGCCCTCCAAGACACCTACAGCACCCGATGTCACAGGAAGGCCAAAAAGATCATCAAGGACATCAACCACCCGAGCCACTGCCTGTTCACCCCGCTATCATCCAGAAGGCGAGGTCAGTACAGGTGCATCAAAGCTGGGACCGAGAGAATGAAAAACAGCTTCTATCTCAAGGCCATCAGACTGTTAAATAGCCATCACTAGCACATTAGAGGCTGCTGCTGCCTATTGAAATCACTGGCCACTTTAAGAAATGGAACATTAGTCACTTTAATAATGTTTCCATATCTTGCACTACTCATCTCATATGTATATACTGTATTCTATTCTATAATATTCTACTGTATCTTAGTCCATGCCGCTCTGTCATTGCTTGTCCATATATTCTTAAATCCCATTCCTTACTTGTTTGTGTGTATTGGGTATATGTTATGTAATTGTTAGATATTACTTGTTAGATATTACTGCACTGTCGGAGCTAGAAGAACAAGCATTTCGCTACACTCGCTATAACATCTTCTAAACATGTGTATGTGACAAATACAATTTGATTTGATTTGATTTGAATATAACTGACAACAGTGTTCTTGATGTATCATGTCCAATACATTTACATTTTTTACATTTTAGTCATTTAGCAGACGCTCTTATCCAGAGCGACTTACAGTTAGTGAGTGTTATGATGAGTTTCTAGGGTATCAAGTAATTACGAATGTAAGGAGGTACTTAGATACTTAGATGAGGAGTTCATGTAAGATATTTAATATGTACATGTTAGTTTCTAACAGACACTGGGACATAGCCCAGCCTCTCTCCTCTAGCTCTCTATCCAGAACACTGGGACATAGCCCAGCCTCTCTCCTCTAGCTCTCTATCCAGAACACTGGGACATAGCCCAGCCTCTCTCCTCTAGCTCTCTATCCAGAACACTGGGACATAGCCCAGCCTCTCTCCTCTAGATCTCTATCCAGAACACTGGGACATAGCCCAGCCTCTCTCCTCTAGCTCTCTATCCAGAACACTGGGACATAGCCCAGCCTCTCTCCTCTAGCTCTCTATCCAGAACACTGGGACATAGCCCAGCCTCTCTCCTCTACCTCTCTATCCAGAACACTGGGACATAGCCCAGCCTCTCTCCTCTACCTCTCTATCCAGAACACTGGGACATAGCCCAGCCTCTCTCCTCTAGCTGTCTATCCAGAACACTGGGACATAGCCCAGCCTCTCTCCTCTACCTCTCTATCCAGAACACTGGGACATAGCCCAGCCTCTCTCCTCTAGCTCTCTATCCAGAACACTGGGACATAGCCCAGCCTCTCTCCTCTACCTCTCTATCCAGAACACTGGGACATAGCCCAGCCTCTCTCCTCTACCTCTCTATCCAGAACACTGGGACATAGCCCAGCCTCTCTCCTCTAGCTCTATCCAGAACACTGGGACATAGCCCAGCCTCTCTCCTCTAGCTCTCTATCCAGAACACTGGGACATAGCCCAGCCTCTCTCCTCTAGCTCTCTATCCAGAACACTGGGACATAGCCCAGCCTCTCTCCTCTACCTCTCTATCCAGAACACTGGGACATAGCCCAGCCTCTCTCCTCTACCTCTCTATCCAGAACACTGGGACATAGCCCAGCCTCTCTCCTCTAGCTCTCTATCCAGAACAAAGATTCAGTCTCTCTTATATACACACACTGTTACAACGTTCCCCCAACATCTGATTATCATCATATCCCTTTCTCTGTTGCTATTACCCTTTGACCCAAGCCAGTACACCATCCCTCGTACTATCCTAAACATCAGTAATCTCCTTTGTCATAATGGAATGTAGACTTCCTGTCACCAAACCCATTTTCTACTAACTCTTGACATTCACCATACTATGACATGACATCATTACACTATAGAAAACATCATATCATGAGTGCCTACATTTTTTTGGGGAGTCTTTTTTTTTTTTTTCATACTGGCCCCCCGTTGGAAAACGAACCCACAACCCTGGCGTTGCTAGCGCCATGCTCTACCAACTGAGCTACACGGGGCTACGATATTCTTGATGTCACCGTTTTGTATAATAATTTCTTAATGGTTCAAACAAGATCAGTCATGGACACCCCCACATGGGTGTTTACTTCACAACAACTCTCTGGCCTCACCTGCCTCCCTCTTTTTCACCTCCCTCTCCTTTCTTCTCCTCCCTCTCCTTTCTTCTCCTCCCTCTCACTCACTGCACTAAAATATCCTGAACAGTACCCTTTATCCATGTCCATGATGGCCTGGTGTTTACCGGAAATCTTCATTTATCCATTTACCTGGAATTAATCTGGCATCTGTCCATCTAAACAAGCCGATCACGTTCTCAGAAGCTGCCCGTCTAATTATAGAATGCCTATTAACAGGTTACGCTGTAGCTGGGCTCATACCACATACTGTACAGGAGGATCTCTGTAATGGGATTATGTATTGTGTTGCTCTGATTGGCTACTTATGTATGAATGGAATAGCTGAATGGAACAGCTAACGTGTATAAATCAAATCATATTGTATTTGTCACATCCACATGTTTAGCAGATGTTATTGCAGGTGTAGCGAAATGCTTGTGCTTCTAGCTCCGACAGTGCAGTAATATCTAACAAGTAATATACACAAAAATCTAAGTAAGGAATGGAATTAAGAATATATACATATATGGACAAGCAATGACAGATTTGGACGAGCAATGACAGAGCGGCATGGACTAAGATACAGTAGAATAGTATAGAATACAGTATATACAGTGGGGAGAACAAGTATTTGATACACTGCTGATTTTTCAGGTTTTCCTACTTACAAAGCATGTAGAGGTCTGTAATTTTTATCATAGGTACACTTCAACTGTGAGAGACAGAATCTAAAACAAAAATCCAGAAAATCACATTGTATGATTTTTAAGTAATTAATTTGCATTTTATTGCATGACATAAGTATTTGATATATCAGAAAAGCAGAACTTAATATTTGGTACAGAAACCTTTGTTTGCAATTACAGAGATCGTACGTTTCCTGTAGGTCTTGACCAGGTTTGCACACACTGCAGCAGGGATTTTGGCCCACTCCTCCATACAGACCTTCTCCAGATCCTTCAGGTTTCGGGGCTGTCGCTGGGCAATACGGACTTTCAGCTCCCTCCAAAGATTTTCTATTGGGTTCAGGTCTGGAGACTGGCTAGGCCACTCCAGGACCTTGAGATGCTTCTTACGGAGCCACTCATTAGTTGCCCTGGCTGTGTGTTTCGGGTCGTTGTCATGCTGGAAGACCCAGCCATGACCCATCTTCAATGCTCTTACTGAGGGAAGGAGGTTGTTGGCCAAGATCTCGCGATACATAGCCCCATCCATCCTCCCCTCAATACGGTGGGATGGTGTTCTTGGGGTTGTACTCATCTTTCTTCTTCCTCCAAACACAGCGAGTGGAGTTTAGACCAAAAAGCTCTATTTTTGTCTCATCAGACCACATGACCTTCTCCCATTCCTCCTCTGGATCATCCAGATGGTCATTGGCAAACTTCAGACGGGCCTGGACATGCGCTGGCTTGAGCAGGGGGACCTTGTGTGCGCTGCAGGATTTTAATCCATGACGGCGTAGTGTGTTACTAATGGTTTTCTTTGAGACTGTGGTCCCAGCTCTCTTCAGGTCATTGACCGGGTCCTGCCGTGTAGTTCTGGGATGATCCCTCACCTTCCTCATGATCATTGATGCCCCACGAGGTGTGATCTTGCATGAAGCCCCAGACCGAGGGTGATTGACCGTCATCTTGAACTTCTTCCATTTTCTAATAATTGCGCCAACAGTTGTTGCCTTTTCACCAAGCTGCTTGCCTATTGTCCTGTAGCCCATCCCAGCCTTGTGCATGTCTACAATTTTATTCCTGATGTCCTTACACAGCTCTCTGGTCTTGGCCATTGTGGAGAGGTTGGAGTCTGTCTGATTGAGTGTGTGGACAGGTGTCTTTTATACAGGTAACAAGTTCAAACAGGTGCAGTTAATACAGGTAATGAGTGGAGAACAGGAGGGCTTCTTAAAGAAAAAGAGAGCCGGAATTCTTCCTGGTTGGTAGGTGATCAAGTACTTATGTCATGCAATAAAATGCAAATTAATTACTTAAAAATCATACAATGTGATTTTCTGGGTTTTTGTTTTAGATTCCGTCTCTCACAGTGGAAGTGTACCTATGATAAAAATTACAGACCTCTACATGCTTTGTAAGTAGGAAAACCTGCAAAATCGGCAGTGTATCAAATACTTGTTCTCCCCACTGTACTTATGAGATGAGTAATGCAAGATATGTAAACATTATTAAAGTGACTAGTGTTCCATTTCTTAAAGTCGCCAGTGATTTCTAGTCTATGTCTACAGGCAGCAGCCTCTAATGTGCTAGTGATGGTTATTCAACAGTCTGATGGCCTTGAGATAGAAGCTGTTTTTCAGTCTCTCGGTCCCAGCTTTGATGCACCTGTACCGACCTCGCGTTCTGGATGATAACGGGGTGAACAGGCAGTGGCTCGGGTGGTTGATGTCTTTGATGATCTTTTTGGCCTTCCTGTGACATCGGGTGATGTAGGTGTCCTGGAGGGCGGGTAGTTTGCCCCCGGTAATGCGTTGGGCAGACCTCACCACCCTCTGGAGAGCCCTGCGGTTCCGGATGGTGCAGTTGCCGTACAAGGCGGTGATACAGCCCGACAGGTTGCTCTCAATTGTGCATCTGTAAAGGTTTGTGAGGGTTTTAGGTGCCAAGCCAAATTTCTTCAGCCTCCTGCGGTTGAAGAGGCTCTGTTGCGCCTTCTTCAACACACTGTCTCTGCTTAAGCTTTCCACCTTCTCCACTGTGGTCCCGTTGATGTGGATAGGGGGGTGCTCCCTCTGCTGTTTCCTGAAGTCCACGATCATCTCCTTTGTTTTGTTGACGTTGAGTTATAGGTTATTTTCCTGGCACCACACTCCCAGAGCCCTCACCTCCTCCCTGTAGGCTGTCACGTCATTGTTGGTAATCAGGCCTACTACTGTTGTGTCGTCTGCAAACTTGATGAGTTAGAGGCGTGCTTGGCCACGCAGTCATGGGTGAACAGGGAGTACAGGAGGGGGCTGAGCACGCACCCTTGTGGGGCCCCAGTGTTGAGGATCAGCGAAGTGGAGGTGTTGTTTCCTACCTTCACCACCTGGGGCCGGCCCGTCAGGAAGTCCAGGACCCAGTTGCACAGGGCGGGGTTCAGACCCAGGGCCTCAAGCTTAATGATGAGCTTGGAGGGTACTATGGTGTTGAATGCTGAGCTATAGTCAATGAACAGCATTCTTACATAAATATTCCTCTTGTCCAGATGGGATAGGGCAGTGTGCAGTGTGATGGCGATTGTATCTTCTGTGGATCTATTGGGGCGGTAAGCAAATTGAAGTAGGTCTAGGGTGACAGGTAAGGTAGAGGTGATATGATCCTTGACTAGTCTCTCAAAGCACTTCATGATGACAAAGGTGAATGCTACGGGGCAAGAGTCATTTAGTTCAGTTACCTTTGCTTTCTTGGGTACAGGAACAGTGGTGGCCATCTTGAAGCATGCGGGGACAGCAGATTGGGATAGGGAGATAATTAATATGTCCGTAAACACTCCAGCCAGCTGGTCTGCGCATGCTCTGAGGACGCGGCTAGGGATGCCGTCTGGGCCGGCAGCCTTGCGAGGGTTAACATGCTTAAATGTCTTACTCACGTCGGCCACGAAGAAGGAGAGCCCACAGTCCTTGGTAGTGGGCCGCGTCGGTGGCACTGTGTTATCCTCAAAGCGGGCAAAGAATGTGTTTAGCTTGTCCGGAAGCAAGACGTCGGTGTCAGCGATGTGGCTGGTTTTCCTTTTGTAGTCTGTGATTGTCTGTAGACCCTGCCACATACGTCTCCACTTTGTCTCTATACTGGCGTTTTGCCTGTTTGATTGCCTTACGGAGTGAGTAGCTACACTGTTTGTATTCTGCCATATTCCCAGTCACCTTGCCATGGTTAAATGCGGTGGTTCGCACTTTCAGATTTGCGCGAATGCTGCCATCTATCCACGGTTTCTGGTTAGGGTAGGTTTTAATAGTCACAGTGGGTACAACATCTCCTGTACACTTCCTGATAAACTCAGTCACCATTTCAGTATATTCGTCTAAATTATTTTCGCAAGCTATCCGGAACATATCCCAGTCCGGATGATCAAAACAATCTTGAAGCATGGATTCCGATTGGTCAGACCAGCGTTGAATAGTCCTTAGCACGGGTACTTCCTGTTTGAGTTTCTGCCTATAGGAAGGGAGGAGCAAATAGAGTTATGGTCAGGGCGGGGGAGGGCCTTGTAAGCATCCCGGAAGTTTGAATAGCAATGGTAGAGGATTTTAGCTGCGCGAGTACAACAGTCGATATGTTGATAGAACTTCGGCAGCATAGTCCTCAAATTTGCTTTGTTAAAATCCCCGGCTACAATAAATGCAGCCTCAGGATATGTGGTTTCCAGTTTGCATAAGGTCCAGTGAAGTTCTTTGAGGGCCGTCGTGGTATCGGCTTGAGGGGGGATATACACGGCCGTGACTATAACCGAAGAGAATTCTCTTTGGAGATAATACGGTCGGCATTTGATTGTGAGGTATTCTAGGTCGGGTGAACAGAAGGACTCGAGTTCCTGTATGATACTACAATTACACCGTGAGTCGTTAATCATGAAACACACACCTCCGCCTTCTGCTTCCAGGAGAGATATTTATTCTTGTCTGTGCGATGAACTGAGAACCCATCTGGCTGGACCGATTCCGACAGAATATCCAGAGAGAGCCATGTTTCCATGAAACAGAGTATGTTACAGTCCTTGAAGTCTCTCTGGAAATAAATCCTTGCCCGTAGTTCATCAACTTTGTTATCCAAAGACTAAACATTAGCGAGTAATATACTTGGAAGCGGTGGTTGGTGTGCGCGTGTCACGCCCTGGCTCTGTGGACACTTGTATGTTGAGCCAGGGTGTGAGTTTCCATTTGTTTTTCTAGTAGTTGTATTTCTATGTTGGCCAGAGTGGTTCCCAATCAGAGGCAACGAGTGTCAGCTGTTGCTGGTTGTCTCTGATTGGGAACCATATTTATACAGGCTGTTTTCCTACAGTGGTTGTGGGATCTTGTTCCAGTGTGGTTTGTGTTAGACCGTGGACGTCACGTTATCGTTAGTTTTTTTGTTCTTGTAATCACTAATAAAAGAGTATGTTCGCCTTCAACGCTGCGCCTTGGTCCTCTGTTCCCGACGATCGTGACAGAAGATCCCACCAAAACTGGACCAAGCAGCGTGTCCAGGAGCCATCGCCAGGGGAATCTCTAGCGGATCTCCGTTGCAACCTCGACTGGGTCAAGCCAAGTGAAGAGCAGAGAGGGTGGACTTGGGAGCAGTGGAGGAAGAGTCTCGACTGGGCCAAGCCAAGTGAAGAGCAGAGAGGTTGGACTTTGGAGCAGTGGGGTGAGAGTCTGGCGAGAGATAGGGAGGCCTGGTCCACGGGGAGGAGAGACACCCAGAAATATTTTAGGGGGGGGCTCACGCTGTGGACGACGGGGCAGCAGGAGACCGCGATAGAGCGGTCCAGCGGGTTGGCAGAGGAGGCCGCCAGTTTACGGGGGCCACTAGTCAAAAAGGGGAAGGAAGGTGTAGAGGCACGGCGAGAGGTACTGGGGTGTGTTACCAGTCCGGTCCGGCCCGTTCCTGATCCCTGCGTAGGGACAGTGGTGTGTGTCCCCAGTACGGTCCGGTCTGTTCCTGTCCCTTGCACCAAGCCATATTCTGCGCGTCGCCAGCCCGGCCCGGCCTGATCCTGCTCCCCGCACCAAGCCAATGGTGCATGTCGCCAGCCCGGTCCCGGCCTGTTCCTGCTCCCCGCACCAAGCCAATGGTGCGCGTCGCCAGCCCGGTCCGGCTCGTTCCTGCTCCCCGCACCAAGCCAATGGTGCGCGTCGCCAGCCCGGCCCGGCCTGTTCTTGCTCCCCGCACCAAGCCAATGGTGCATGTCGCCAGCCCGGTCCGGCTCGTTCCTGCTCCCCGCACCAAGCCAATGGTGCGCGTCGCCAGCCCGGCCCGGCCTGTTCTTGCTCCCCGCACCAAGCCAATGGTGCGCGTCGCCAGCCCGGCCCGGCCTGTTCCAGCTCCCCGCACCAAGCCAATGGTGCGCGTCGCCAGCCCGGTCCGGCCCGTTCCTGCTCCCCGCACCAAGTCAGTGGTGCGCTTCGTCAGCCCGGCTCGGTCCGTTCCTGCTCCCCACACCAAGCCAGTGGTGTGCGTCGTCAGTCCGCCACGGCCCGTGCCTGTTCCACCGGTGCCTGGTACGGCACCGGTCAGCTGCTCCACGCCGGAGCTAGAGCAATCCGCTCCACCAGTGTTCAGTTCAGCTCCGGTCAGCAGGGCCAGACCGGACCAGGGGTACTTTGGGGGGTTAGAGAGGGAGTGGGGATCATGCCCGGAGCCGGATCCGCCGCCAAGGCGGAGTGCCCACCCGGTCCCTCCCCTGTGGTATTTGGTTGGCGCGGTCGGAGTCCGCGCCTTTAGGGGGGTTACTGTCACGCCCTGGCTCTGGGGACACTTGTATGTTGAGCCAGGGTGTGAGTTTCCATTTGTTTTTCTAGTAGTTGTATTTCTATGTTGGCCAGAGTGGTTCCCAATCAGAGGCAACGAGTGTCAGCTGTTGCTGGTTGTCTCTGATTGGGAACCATATTTAGACAGGCTGTTTTCCCACAGTGGTTGTTGGATCTTGTTCCAGTGTGGTTTGTGTTAGACCGTGGACGTCACGTTATCGTTTGTTGTTTTGTTCTTGTAATCACTAATAAAAGAGTATGTTCGCCTTCAACGCTGCGCCTTGGTCCTCTGTTCCCGACGATCGTGACAGCGCGTCTCCTAAGTCGAACCAGCAGGCCGCTCCGAGTGCCTCTCCTCCGCCGGCGATGTTTTGGGTCGGCCGCTGGAATCAGTTCAGTTGCCCTGGAGAGAGCAAACAAAGGATCTGCTTCGGGAAAGTAATATTCCTGGTCGTAATGCTGGTAGTTCTGGTGAGTTACCGCCGCTCTGATATCCAACATAAAAAAAACAAAATACCGCAAAGTTTCCTAAGAGCTAGTCTCGAGGCCTCCATATTCGTCTGCGCCAACATGTAGTGGAAGGTATCAGCTAATTATGGCCTCAACATTCCAAGACAACAGTTCTAATCTTCTTAGACAGGAAACGCTGGGACAGAAATAGACTGTAGGCTTTCAGGAAACAGATGAATGGTTGCTAACACACACACTAATATACGTACTGTACAGCCAGGACCCTCCTCTATATATACTAATTGATATAGTACAGCCAGGTCCCTCCACTACAGATACTTATAGATATAGTACAGCCAGGTCCCTCCACAGATAGTACAGCCAGGTCCCTCCACTACAGATACTTATAGATATAGTACAGCCAGGTCCCTCCACAGATAGTACAGCCAGGTCCCTCCACTACAGATAGTACAGCCAGGTCCCTCCACTACAGATACTTATAGATATAGTACAGCCAGGTCCCTCCACTACAGATACTTATAGATATAGTACAGCCAGGTCCCTCCACTACAGATACTTATAGATATAGTACAGCCAGGTCCCTCCACTACAGATACTTATAGATATAGTACAGCCAGGTCCCTCCACTACAGATACTTATAGATATAGTACAGCCAGGACCCTCCACTACAGATACTTATAGATATAGTACAGCCAGGTCCCTCCACTACAGATACTTATAGATATAGTACAGCCAGGTCCCTCCACTACAGATACTTATAGATATAGTACAGCCAGGACCCTCCACTACAGATACTTATAGATATAGTACAGCCAGGTCCCTCCACTACAGATAGTACAGCCAGGACCCTCCACTACAGATACTTATAGATATAGTACAGCCAGGTCCCTCCACTACAGATACTTATAGATATAGTACAGCCAGGTCCCTCCACTACAGATACTTATAGATATAGTACAGCCAGGTCCCTCCACAGATAGTACAGCCAGGTCCCTCCACTACAGATACTTATAGATATTGTACAGCCAGGTCCCTCCACAGATAGTACAGCCAGGTCCCTCCACTACAGATACTTATAGATATAGTACAGCCAGGTCCCTCCACTGCAGATACTTATAGATATAGTACAGCCAGGACCCTCCACTACAGATAGTACAGCCAGGTCCCTCCACTACAGATAGTACAGCCAGGTCCCTCCACTACAGATACTTATAGATATAGTACAGCCAGGTCCCTCCACTACAGATACTTATAGATATTGTACAGCCAGGACCCTCCACTACAGATACTTATAGATATAGTACAGCCAGGTCCCTCCACTACAGATACTTATAGATATAGTACAGCCAGGACCCTCCACTACAGATACTTATAGATATAGTACAGCCAGGTCCCTCCACTACAGATAGTACAGCCAGGACCCTCCACTACAGATACTTATAGATATAGTACAGCCAGTACCCTCCACTACAGATACTTATAGATATAGTACAGCCAGGTCCCTCCACTACAGATACTTATAGATATTGTACAGCCAGGACCCTCCACTACAGATACTTATAGATATAGTACAGCCAGGTCCCTCCACTACAGATACTTATAGATATAGTACAGCCAGTTCCCTCCACTACATATACTTATAGATATAGTACAGCCAGGTCCCTCCACTACAGATACTTATAGATATTGTACAGCCAGGACCCTCCACTACAGATAGTACAGCCAGGACCCTCCACTACAGATACTTATAGATATAGTACAGCCAGGTCCCTCCACTACAGATACTTATAGATATAGTACAGCCAGGTCCCTCCACTACAGATACTTATAGATATAGTACAGCCAGGTCCCTCCACTACAGATAGTACAGCCAGGACCCTCCACTACAGATACTTATAGATATAGTACAGCCAGGTCCCTCCACTACAGATACTTATAGATATAGTACAGCCAGTTCCCTCCACTACATATACTTATAGATATAGTACAGCCAGGTCCCTCCACTACAGATACTTATAGATATAGTACAGCCAGGACCCTCCACTACAGATAGTACAGCCAGGTCCCTCCACTACAGATACTTATAGATATAGTACAGCCAGGTCCCTCCACTACAGATACTTATAGATATAGTACAGCCAGGTCCCTCCACTACAGATACTTATAGATATAGTACAGCCAGGTCCCTCCACTGCAGATACTTATAGATATAGTACAGCCAGGTCCCTCCACTTCAGATACTTATAGATATAGTACAGCCAGGTCCCTCCACTACAGATACTTATAGATATAGTACAGCCAGGTCCCTCCACTACAGATACTTATAGATAAAGTACAGCCAGGTCCCTCCACTACAGATACTTATAGATATAGTACAGCCAGGTCCCTCCACTACAGATACTTATAGATATAGTACAGCCAGGTCCCTCCACTGCAGATACTTATAGATATAGTACAGCCAGGTCCCTCCACTACAGATACGTATAGATATAGTACAGCCAGGTCCCTCCACTGCAGATACTTATAGATATTGTACAGCCAGGTCCCTCCACTACAGATAGTACAGCCAGGTCCCTCCACTACAGATACTTATAGATATAGAACAGCCAGTACCCTCCACTACATATACTTATAGATATTGTACAGCCAGGTCCCTCCACTGCAATCACGTATAGATGTACATCTGTCCAAGTCCTTCCATAACAACAGTACTATAACCAACAGCACAGAGTTTCACTACTTCTCTCTTGGTTTGTCTCTCAGTATTTGAACTTCAACAGACACCTAAACTTCTACCATTGGCTTGGTTGGGAATGGGGATATCATTCTAATTGATCATATTTCTATAATTTATAGATCATTACAAAGTGAACTAAATCAGATATCACCAATTTGACTAGTTCCAGTTCTGTCAGGCAGGCTACAGCACTAGCATAGCTGTGTCTCATCATGAGGCCTTACCTGGGAGAACACTGCATCCTGGTCCCCATCACCATGACCCCCATCGTCATTGTCTCTGTTGTCATGGTCTCTGTTGTCATGGTCTCCATCCTCTGTCCCTGGGGCTAGGTATCCCTCGCCCTGACGACAGACCCTCAGCAGCCCCAGGATGTGGTGCCACATCAGGGCCCGAGAGTGGCCTATCCCCCGAACACACAGGCCTCCCACCATCCACACCCCAGCAGCTAGCGTGTGTCAGGGGTGGTCATCAGGGGTGGTCATCAGGGGTGGTCATCAGGGGTGGTCATCAGGGGTGGTCATCAGGGGTGGTCATCAGAGTCCCACCACCTCAGTGGAGCCTCCAGGGCATCCTGAACACATGGGATGTCTCTCAAACTCCCTGTATCTCTCTCTACCTACCTCTACCACTATTTTTCTGTCACTCTCTACCTCTACTCTCTACCTCTACCTCTCTCTGTCTCTCTACCTACCTCTACCACTATTTTTCTGTCACTCTCTACCTCTACTCTCTACCTCTACCTCTCTCTGTCTCTCTACCTACCTCTACCACTATTTATCTGTCACTCTCTACCTCTACTCTCTACCTCTACCTCTCTCTGTCTCTCTACCTCTGTCTCCCTACTTCTCTACCGTTTCCACCATCTCTGTCAGACTCCCTACCAGAGAGGGGCTAACTACCTAGCCTATCGTAGCATAGTGTTTCTGACCAGAGAAGAGCTAACTATCTAGCCTATTGTAGCATAGTGTTTCTGACCAGAGAAGGGCTAACTACCTAGCCTATCGTAGCATAGTGTTTAAGACCAGAGAAGAGCTAACTATCTAGCCTATCGTAGTGTCTCTGACCAGAGAAGGGCTAACTACCTAGCCTATTGTAGCATAGTGTCTCTGACCAGAGAAGAGATAACTACCTAGCCTATCGTAGCAAAGTGTTTCTGACCAGAGAAGAGCTAACTATCTAGCCTATCGTAGTGTCTCTGACCAGAGAAGGGCTAACTACCTAGCCTATTGTAGCATAGTGTTTCTGACCAGAGAAGAGCTAACTATCTAGCCTATCGTAGTGTCTCTGACCCCAAGTATCAGCTTTGTGTTGACAGTGAGCCTGGTGAGAAGACAGGACAGGAGGGGATTATGACCCTGTGTGTTCCAACCCACTGGATGTTATCCTGATTCCACAGGACTGATGTGGTTTAGTACCTCCCACAGGCTTAGGGCAGATTAAAACAGACATAGTCTTAGTGTGTATGGCAGTGCTGTAATGATGTCTGCCTGATTGTGTGATGATGGGCAGTGCTGTAATGATGTCTGCCTGATTGTGTGATGATGGGCAGTGCTGTAATGATGTCTGCCTGATTGTGTGATGATGGGCAGTGCTGTAATGATGTCTGCCTGATTGTGTGATGATGGGCAGTGCTGTAATGATGTCTGCCTGATTGTGTGATGATGGGCAGTGCTGTAATGATGTCTCCCTGATTCTGTGATGATGGGCATTGCTGTAATGATGTCTGCCTGATTGTGTGATGATGGGCAGTGCTGTAATGATGTCTGCCTGATTGTGTGATGATGGGCAGTGCTGTAATGATGTCTGCCTGATTGTGTGATGATGGGCAGTGCTGTAATGATGTCTGCCTGATTGTGTGATGATGGGCAGTGCTGTAATGATGTCTGCCTGATTGTGTGATGATGGGCAGTGCTGTAATGATGTCTGCCTGATTGTGTGATGATGGGCAGTGCTGTAATGATGTCTGCCTGATTGTGTGATGATGTGATTGTGTCTCCACTGTTAGTTGAATCCTTAAACCCATTACTCTAACACACTGGACTAGTTCAACACATTGTGTAATTGTTTTCTACACTGCCACTGCCATTATAATGTACTGCCATTATAATGGCTGGCACCCGCCCACCCGACTAGAATCACCACTCTCGACGGGTCTGACCTAGAGTATGTGGACAACTACAAATACCTAAGTGTCTGGTTAGACTGTAAACTCTCCTTCCAGACTCACATTAAGAATCTCCAATCCAAAGTAAAATCTAGAATCGGCTTCCTATTTCGCAACAAAGCCTCCTTCACTCATGCTGCCAAACATGCCCTCGTAAAACTGACTATCCTACCGATCCTTGACTTCGGCGATGTCATTTACAAAATAGCCTCCAACACTCTACTCAGCAAATTGGATATAGTCTATCACAGTGCCATCCGTTTTGTCTCCAAAGCCCCATACACTACCCACCACTGTGACCTGTACGCTCTTATAATATAATAATAATATGCCATTTAGCAGACGCTTTTATCCAAAGCGACTTACAGTCATGCGTGCATACATTTTTGTGTATGGGTGGTCCCGGGGATCGAACCCACTACCTTGGCGTTACAAGCGCCGTGCTCTACCAGCTGAGCTACAGAGGACCTCTTGTTGGCTGGTCCTCACTACATGTTCGTCGTCAAACCCACTGGCTCCAGGCCATCTATAAATCACTGCTAGGCAAATCCCCGCCTTATCTTAGCTCATTGGTCACCATAGCAACACCCACCCGTAGTCTGCGCTCCAGCAGGTATATCTCACTGGTCATTCCCAAAGCCAACACCTCCTTTGGCCGCCATTCCTTCCAGTTCTCTGCTGCCAATGACTGGAAC
Organism: Coregonus lavaretus; assembly: GCF_964263955.1. NCBI lineage: Eukaryota > Metazoa > Chordata > Actinopteri > Salmoniformes > Salmonidae > Coregonus > Coregonus lavaretus. The sequence continues at coordinate 629,561 of NC_140010.1, read as the reverse complement.
GAATTGCAAAAATCTCTGAACCTGGAGACTCTTATCTCCCTCACTAACTTTAAGCATCAGTTGTCAGAGCACCTTACCGATCACTGCACCTGTACACAGCCCATCTGAAATTAGCCCACCCAACTACCTCATCCCTATATTGTTATTTATTTTGCTCTTTTGCACCCCAGTATCTCTATTTGCACATAATCTCTTGCACATCTAGCATTCCAGTGTTAATGCTATTGTAATTATTTTGCACTATAGCCTATGTATTGCCTTACCTCCATAACTTGCTACATTTGCACACACTGTATATATATTTTCTGTTGTATTTTTGACTTTATGTTTTTTTACCCCATATATAACTCTGTGTTGTTTTTATTGCACTGCTTTGCTTTATCTTGGCCAGGTCGCAGTTGTAAATGAGAACCTGTTCTCAACTGGCTTACCTGGTTAAATAAAGGTGAAATAATTTTTTTTAAAATTACAAATAAAAAAATTATAAAGGAGACATGAGTGTTACAGTTAGATGTGATTGTTCTGGGATCTCTGGAGGCATGTGACATATGTTTATACCATAAAATAAGATAATAGATGTGGTAAAGAGGTTCATGGAACTCCACCAAAACAATGGAAATGCCATTAAAACCCTTGGGGGAAAGATACTGAAAATCCCCATTGGTTGTTGACCATTGATAGACAACCACTTTCAAGTCCACTCAGGAACATTCACTGTCTTCTTGGTAAGCAACTCAAATGTAGATTTGACCTTGTGTTTTAGGTTATTGTCCTGCTGAAAGGTTAATTAATCTCCCAGTGTTTGGTAGAAAGCAGACTGAACCAGGTTTTCCTCTGGGATTCTGCCTGTGCTTAGCTCCATTCCGTTTATTTTTTATCCTCAAAACTCCCCAGTCCTTAAATGCCCCAAGGGGTAAAAGAAAAAGAAAACCATCCCCATAGAAATCTGTCAGTTTAAGCTAGAGATATCTGTTTTCTTTTGCATTGGACGCATCTCAATCCACCCGGAAATCGGTCTTCTCACAAAATCGTCTGTAGCATCCGAAAGGTACCAGTCGAAAAAAATCATGGAAGTATTTATGGAGACTGTTTAGTGACAAAAATAAAGAGTTAAATAAATGTAAAAGAAAAATCTCTCAGATATAGGACTGACACTAAAGAACAAACTTCCTTTTCATCTTTTTTGGGACTATCTGTTGTTCCATGTAGTGAATCTGTTATTCAATGTGTTTGTATGGGCTAATAGCAGTAAGGACTATCTGTTGTTCCATGTAGTGAATCTGTTATTCAATGCGTTTGTATGGGCTAATAGCAGTAAGGACTATCTGTTGTTCCATGTAGTGAATCTGTTATTCAATGTGTTTGTATGGGCTAATAGCAGTAAGGACTATCTGTTGTTCCATGTAGTGAATCTGTTATTCAATGTGTTTGTATGGGCTAATAGCAGTAAGGACTATCTGTTGTTCCATGTAGTGAATCTGTTATTCAATGTGTTTGTATGGGCTAATAGCAGTAAGGACTATCTGTTGTTCCATGTAGTGAATCTGTTATTCAATGTGTTTGTATGGGCTAATAGCAGTAAGGACTATCTGTTGTTCCATGTAGTGAATCTGTTATTCAATGTGTTTGTATGGGCTAATAGCAGTAAGGACTATCTGTTGTTCCATGTAGTGAATCTGTTATTCAATGTGTTTGTATGGGCTAATAGCAGTAAGGACTATCTGTGGTTCCATGTAGTGAATCTGTTGTTCAATGTGTTTGTATGGGCTAATAGCAGTAAGGACTATCTGTTGTTCCATGTAGTGAATCTGTTATTCAATGTGTTTGTATGGGCTAATAGCAGTAAGGACTATCTGTTGTTCCATGTAGTGAATCTGTTATTCAATGTGTTTGTATGGGCTAATAGCAGTAAGGCCCCCAAAAAATGTTAATCAAATATACAGTGTATATATATATATATATAACATTCTAAATAAAATAGCAAAATGATCCTTGGTATGACCTTCTTAAAACAATTCCATTTAGCTTAGTAGAACCTCCCCCAGTTTAGACAGGGCTTAGACTCTTATGGGTTAACGATTACATACATACCCATAACACAGTGGCGGTTAGTGCCGTTTAAGATGAAGGAGGATATATATATTTTTTTTTCTATAAGCATGGCCTTATTTCTATTACAGCATATTGGATTCCATTCACCCAGCTCAATGTAACAGCGATAGGTTTAGGCTACTACATGATACTCGAATTTGATGAATAGAGATAGCTACAACCTAGCCACAACCTAGCCACAACCTAGCCTACGAATGGAAGTTTAAAACATAGGTGAACAAGTCAAGAGAAAATGCTTAGTAATCAATGTGACAGACAGTAACACTCATTCAATACCACCTTGCACACGCTTGACTGCATCTAGCTGATCTAGGGTGTAATCATTAGCAGTTGTATTAATAAATTAATAAAACCAAAGGCTTACCTTGATTTGTGCTGGATAGCCATAGCCAGCTGGCTAACATAGCATCCCTCTCTGTTTGAGCAGGGTGTTTGAGTAGGCTAAACTAGCTAGCTGCATTCGCTAGCTAAGTAAGTGAAAGTGAAAAAACGACAACAAAATATAGCTAGCTCTCTCTCTCTTACTTCTCCTTAATTTTTAAAGAAATTAATTTGTTCAAAACTGTTCAACTATTGTCTTTCTCTCTCTTTGAGTCGACTACTCACCACATTTTATGCACTGCAGTGCTAGCTAGCTGTAGCTTATGCTTTCAGTACTAGATTCATTCTCTGCTCCTTTGATTGGGTGGACAACATGTCAGTTCATGCTGCAAGAGCTCTGATAGGTTGGAGGACGTCCTCCAGAAGTTGTCATAATTATGATATAATTATTATTAAGTCTATGGAAGGGGGTGAGAACCATGAGCATCCAAGGTTTTGTATTGAAGTCAATGTACCCAAAGGAGGATGGAAACTAGCTGTCCTCCGGCTACACCATGGTGCTACCCTACAGAGTGCTGTTGAGGCTACTGTAGACCTTCATTGCAAAACAGTGTGTTTTAATCAATTATTTGGTGACATGTGAATATATATTTAGTACAGTCGTGGTCAAACGTTTTGAGAATGACACAAGTATTGGTCTACACAAAGTTTGCTGCTTCAGTGTTTTTAGATATTTTTGTCAGATGTTACTATGGTATACTGAAGTATAATTACAAGCATTCCATACGTGTCAAAAGCTTTTATTGACAATTACATTAAGTTTATGCAAAGAGTCAATATTTGCAGTGCTGACCCTTCTTTTTCAAGACCTCTGCAATCTGCCCTGGCATGCTGTCAATTAACTTCTGGGCCACATCCTGACTGATGGCAGCCCATTCTTGCATAATCAATGCTTGGAGTTTGTCAGAATTTGTGGGTTTTTGTTTGTCCACCCGCCTCTTGATGATTGACCACAAGTTCTCAATGGGATTAAGGTCTGGGGAGTTTCCTGGCCATGGACCCAAAATTGTGATGTTTTGTTCCCCGAGCCACTTAGTTATCACTTTTGCCTTATGGCAAGGTGCTCCATCATGCTGGAAAAGGCATTGTTCGTCACCAAACTGTTATTGGATGGTTGGGAGAAGTTGCTCTCGGAGGATGTGTTGGTACCATTCTTTATTCAGGGCTGTGTTCTTAGGCAAAATTGTGAGTGAGCCCACTCCCTTGGCTGAGAAGCAACCCCACACATGAATGGTCTCAGGATGCTTTACTGTTGGCATGACACAGGACTAATGGTAGCGCTCACCTTGTCTTCTCTGGACAAGCTTTTTTCCGGATTCCCCAAACAATCGGAAAGGGGATTCATCAGAGAAAATGACTTTACCCCAGTCCTCAGCAGTCCAATCCCTGTACCTTTTGCAGAATATCAGTCTGTCAGTGATGTTTTTCCTGGAGAGAAGTGGCTTCCTCTTCACACCAGGCCATCCTACAAAAGTCTTAAATATGTATTATCCTGAACTTATTTAGGATTGCCATGACAATGGGGTTGAATACTTATTGACTCAAGACATTTCAGGTTTTCATTTTTAATTCGTTTGTAAACATTCGAAAAACATAATTCCACTTTGACATGATGGGGTATTGCATGTAGGCCAAAAAAACTCCATTTTAAATTCAGGCTGTAACACAACAAAATGTGGAAAAAGTCAAGGGGTTTGAATACTTTCTGAAGGCACTGTAAAGTTGTTTTTGACAAAAATGAAAACATGTTAGTTTGTCACTTTCACGAGGTTGGAGTAACAATATGTTCAACTACACTGAACAAAAATATAAATGCAACATGTAAAGTGTTGGTCCCATGTTTCATGAGCTGAAATAAAAGATCTCACAAAAAGCTTATTTCTCTCAAATTTTGTGCACAAATTTGTTTACATCGCTGTTAGTGAGCATTTCTCCTTTGCGAAGATAATCCATCCATCTGACAGTGTCGCATATCAATAATTTTATTAAAAAGCATGATCATTACACAGGTGCACCTTGTGCTGGGGACAGTAAAAGGCCACTCTAAAATGTGCAGTTTTGTCACACAACGCAATGCTACAGATGTCTCAAGTTTTGAGGGAGCGTGCAATTGGCATGCTGACTACAGGAATGTCCACCAGAGCTGTTGCCGGAGAACTTCATGTTAATTTTTCTACCATAAGCCGCCTCCAACGTCGTTTTAGAGAATTTGGCAGTGTGCCCAACCGACCTCACAACCGCAGACCATGTGTATGGCGTCATGTGGGCGAGGTGTTTGCTGATGTCGACGTTGTGAACAGAGCGCCCCATGGTGGGGTTATGGTATGGGCAGACATAAGCTACGGACAATGAGCAAAATTGCATTTTATTGATGGCAATTTGAATGCACAAAAATACCGTGAAGAGATCCTGAGGCCCATTTTTTTTGGTACTGTATCTGTGACCAACAGATACATATCTGTATTCTCAGTCATGTGAAAGCCATTGATTAGGGGCCTAATGAATTTATTTCAATTGACTGATTTCCTCAAATGAACTGTAACCTATAGATTTTGAGAAAATTAACAATTTAGGAGAATTTTTCACTTCTCTCAATGACTTCTCAAACCCCAAACCCCGGCCTGGTCTGTTTGGTCTGATTGGTCTGATTGGTCTGATTGGTCTGATTGGTCTGGTTGGTCGGTTTGGTCTGATTGGTCTGATTGGTCTGTTTGGTCTGTTTGGTCTGGTTGGTCGGTTTGGTCTGATTGGTCTGATTGGTCTGATTGGTCTGATTGGTCTGATTGGTCTGATTGGTCTGATTGGTCTGTTTGGTCTGTTTGGTCTGGTTGGTCGGTTTGGTCTGATTGGTCTGATTGGTCTGTTTGGTCTGGTTTGGCGTTCCTGGAAGTCTTGCAACGTTGCACCTCTGGGTTTAGAAACTCTGTGGTCAAAGCCTATGAAGAAATGAATGAGGTTTTTGGATAAATGCCAAAAATAAGGTTTGTGGTAACTGGTAGACACAGGTTTAGGAGATCTTATACGTTTTGTTCTTAGAGATCATCTTCATCTGCTAACTTAACTTTTTGTGAAATTTGAAGCATTTATGCAATCAAAACAAGCACATAGAGCACATAAATGCTTCATAATTCAAAAAGGTCATGTTAACTGACTGATATTATCTCATAGAACCAAAACGTATCAGATCTCCTGAGCCTGTGTTAACCTCAGACCTTATTTTCAGTGTTTATGCCAAAACCCCATTCTTTCCCCAAAACCCCATTCTTTCCCCAAAACCCCATTCTTTCCCCAAAACCCCATTCTTCCCCAAAACTCCATTCTTTCCCCAAAACCCCATTCTTTCCCCAAAACCCCATTCTTTCCCCAAAACCCCATTCTTTCCCCATTAATTTCGCCTTTAGGAATGGCTGAACGAACCAGAGGTAACTCATTTCCGTTTTTTAGGATCCCAAACTGGTAAGCTCTATATAGTTGGATGTAGTCCGCCCGAAAACCCCAACGAAGAAGATGCAGAAGCAGAAGATCCCGTTTTCCCTTTTCCAATTTTGTATCACAAAGTGTAATGAATTTATACTATAGTTCAGTTGGGGGCGGTAATGCAACGTATCGGATGCCAACCGCCGTTAAACTCCACAGATGAAGGAGAAGACTTGTGAGTGTAATATTTACTGTACATTTTTTATTTCACTTTGGTTTATTAATTTCCCTTGCTTTGGCAATGTAAACATATGTTTCCCATGCCAATAAAGCCCTTTGAACTGAAGAGCTAATTCGGACTGGCTCGTGACATGCATGACACCCTCACATGATAGGGGGCTCGTGACATGCATGACACCCTCACATGATAGGGGGCTGGTGAAATGCATGACACCGTCACATGATAGGGGGCTCGTGACATGCATGACACGTCACATGATAGGCGGCTCGTGACATGAATGACACGTCACATGATAGGGGGCTCGTGACATGCATGACACGTCACATGATAGGGGGCTCATGACATGCATGACACCGGCACATGATAGGGGGCTCGTGACATGCATGACACCGGCACATGATAGGAGGCTCGTGACATGCATGACACCGTCACATGATAGGGGGCTCGTGACATGCATGACACCGTCACATGATAGGGGGCTGGTGAAATGCATGACACCGTCACATGATAGGGGGCTCGTGACATGCATGATACGTCACATGATAGGCGGCTCGTGACATGCATGACACCGTCACATGATAGGCGGCTCGTGACATGCATGACACCGTCACATGATAGGGGGCTGGTGAAATGCATGACACCGTCACATGATAGGGGGCTCATGACATGCATGACACCGTCACATGATAGGGGTCTGGTGAAATGCATGACACCGTCACATGATAGGGGGCTCATGACATGCATGACACCGGCACATGATAGGAGGCTCGTGACATGCATGACACCGTCACATGATAGGGGGCTCGTGACATGCATGACACCGGCACATGATAGGAGGCTCGTGACATGCATGACACCGTCACATGATAGGGGGCTCGTGACATGCATGACACCGTCACATGATAGGGGGCTGGTGAAATGCATGACACCGTCACATGATAGGGGGCTCATGACATGCATGACACCGGCACATGATAGGGGGCTCGTGACATGCATGACACCCTCACATGATAGGGGGCTGGTGAAATGCATGACACCGTCACATGATAGGGGGCTCGTGACATGCATGACACGTCACATGATAGGCGGCTCGTGACATGAATGACACGTCACATGATAGGGGGCTCGTGACATGCATGACACGTCACATGATAGGGGGCTCATGACATGCATGACACCGGCACATGATAGGGGGCTCGTGACATGCATGACACGTCACATGATAGGGGGCTCATGACATGCATGACACCGGCACATGATAGGGGGCTCGTGACATGCATGACACGTCACATGATAGGGGGCTCGTGACATGCATGACACGTCACATGATAGGGGGCTCATGACATGCATGACACCGGCACATGATAGGGGGCTCGTGACATGCATGACACCGGCACATGATAGGAGGCTCGTGACATGCATGACACCGTCACATGATAGGGGGCTCGTGACATGCATGACACCGTCACATGATAGGGGGCTGGTGAAATGCATGACACCGTCACATGATAGGGGGCTCGTGACATGCATGATACGTCACATGATAGGCGGCTCGTGACATGCATGACACCGTCACATGATAGGCGGCTCGTGACATGCATGACACCGTCACATGATAGGGGGCTGGTGAAATGCATGACACCGTCACATGATAGGGGGCTCATGACATGCATGACACCGTCACATGATAGGGGTCTGGTGAAATGCATGACACCGTCACATGATAGGGGGCTCATGACATGCATGACACCGGCACATGATAGGAGGCTCGTGACATGCATGACACCGTCACATGATAGGGGGCTCGTGACATGCATGACACCGGCACATGATAGGAGGCTCGTGACATGCATGACACCGTCACATGATAGGGGGCTCGTGACATGCATGACACCGTCACATGATAGGGGGCTGGTGAAATGCATGACACCGTCACATGATAGGGGGCTCATGACATGCATGACACCGGCACATGATAGGGGGCTCGTGACATGCATGACACCCTCACATGATAGGGGGCTGGTGAAATGCATGACACCGTCACATGATAGGGGGCTCGTGACATGCATGACACGTCACATGATAGGCGGCTCGTGACATGAATGACACGTCACATGATAGGGGGCTCGTGACATGCATGACACGTCACATGATAGGGGGCTCATGACATGCATGACACCGGCACATGATAGGGGGCTCGTGACATGCATGACACGTCACATGATAGGGGGCTCATGACATGCATGACACCGGCACATGATAGGGGGCTCGTGACATGCATGACACGTCACATGATAGGGGGCTCGTGACATGCATGACACCGGCACATGATAGGGGGCTCGTGACATGCATGACACCCTCACATGATAGGGGGCTGGTGAAATGCATGACACCGTCACATGATAGGGGGCTCGTGACATGCATGACACGTCACATGATAGGCGGCTCGTGATATGAATGACACGTCACATGATAGGGGGCTCGTGACATGCATGACACGTCACATGATAGGGGGCTCATGACATGCATGACACCGGCACATGATAGGGGGCTCGTGACATGCATGACACCGGCACATGATAGGAGGCTCGTGACATGCATGACACCGTCACATGATAGGGGGCTCGTGACATGCATGACACGTCACATGATAGGCGGCTCGTGACATGCATGACACCGTCACATGATAGGCGGCTCGTGACGACACACCGTCACATGATAGGCGGCTCGTGACGACGTCGTCATGTTGTAGTTTGTCAGCTGAGAGGTAGGTGATATTAACGGTCTTTTGCTTTTAAACGACAGAAGAAGTTAATGCTGAATGTTGGTTGTGTCAATGGTGGGAAGACTGTATTGTAATGTTATTTTGAGATTCTAGATTCTATATTGTGTGTTATATCGTTACATTATCTTTACGTTGATGACTAAACTAAGCTAGCCAGCTCCAGAATCCTATAGCTATAACTTACTGTATATATGGCTCTTGCTTGCACCATAGTATTGACATTAGCCAGTTAGCTTAGCTGTCGAGAAACAACTCAAACCAATTTAGTAACAACGCTTACTGTACTTATTTCGGGATTTGTTGACAATTGCTGTCGATTTAGCCAAAGATAATGCTTATGTTTTGTCAATGACTAGCCGACTAAACTCAACTCCACGATTGAGTTTAGTCGGCTAGTCAACGTGACTGCACCAACATGAGTCATATTGCATTGGCTAAGTAAGTTAGCTAACGTTAGTTATGACCTGAGTTGGCTAGCTAGGGACTGGCAAACGTTAGCTCATGCCGCGTTCAAGACAACTCGGAACTTGCAATACTTGCGAACATTAGAATCAGTTTAAATGTAAACAGTTTCTCCGTCGCAAAATGCTCATCATCCAATTAAAATCGTTGATTTACTTGCATGTGATAGAACGCTACATTGTAGCTGGCATGGAATTAGAACACTAGAATGGTCATTATCCTTTTTATTATGGGATAAAAGGGCAGCTACACTGACTATATATATATATATAGCTCTCGAAAAAATTAAGATACCACTGCAAAATTATCAGTTTCTCTGGTTTTACTATTTATAGGTATGTGTTTGGGTAAAATTAACTTTTTTTTTTTAATTCTATAAACTACCGACAACATTTATCCCAAATTCCAAATAACAATATTGTCATTTAGAGCATTTATTTGCAAAAAATGACAACTGGTCAAAATAACAAAAGAAATCCAGTGTTGTCAGACCTCGAATAATGCAAAGAAAATAAGTTCATGTTCATTTAAAACAACACAATACTAATGTTTTAACATAGGAAGAGTTCAGAAATCAATATTTGGTGGAATAACCCTGATTTTCAATCACAGCTTTCATGCGTCTTGGCATGCTCTCCACCAGTCTTTCACATTGATGTTGGGTGACTTTATGCCACTCCTGGCGCAAAAATTCAAGCAGCTCGGCTTTGTTTGATGGCTTGTGACCATCCATCTTCCTCTTGATCACATTCCAGAAGTTTTCAATGAGGTTCAGGTCTAGGGATTGGGCTGGCCATGACAGGGTCTTGATCTGGTGGTCCTCCATCCACACCTTGATTGACCTGGCTGTGTGGCATGGCGCATTGTCCTGCTGGAAAAACCAATCCTCAGAGTTGGGGAACAATGTAAGAGCAAAAGGAAGCATGTTTTCTTCCAGGACAACCTTGTAAGTGGCTTGATTCATGCGTCCTTCACAAAGACAAATCTGCCCGATTCCAGCCTTGCTGAAGCACCCCCAGATCATCACTGATCCTCCACCATATTTCACAGTGGGTGCGAGACACTGTGGCTTGTAGGCCTCTCCAGGTCTCCGTCTAACCATTAGACGTCCAGGTGTTGGGCAAAGCTAAAAATTGGGCTCAGAGAAAATGACCTTACTCCAGTCCTCTACCGTCCAATCCTTATGGTCTTTTGCAAACCTCAGCCTGGCTCTTCTTTGCTTCTCATTGATGAAGGGCTTTTTTCTAGCTTTGCAAGACTTCAGCCCTGCCCCTAGGAGCCTGTTTCGAACCGTCCTGGCTGTGCACTTCACCCCAGCTACCGTTTGCCATTCTTTTTGTAGGTCACTTGATGTCATCCTACGGTTGTTGAGTGACATTCGAATTAGTTGGGGGTCATCCCGGTCAGTAGAGAGTTGTTTTTGCCCTCTGCCGGTCTGTAGCTTTGTTGTCCCCAATGTCTTCTGCTTGACATTGTTCTTATGAACCGCCGTCTTTGAAATTTTAAGGACGGAAGCAACCTGACGCTCACTGTATCCCTCTGCCAGTAAAGCCAGGATTGAACCCTTCTTTTCCTCACTCAAAACGTTCCTTTTCAACTCTTTTGGCATGGTCAATAGTTATTTTTGGATTAATATTACTTTTGAGGTACTATTAGCACTGTTTTTGCCATCCAGCTGGTCCTATTGCAAGAGGATAGTGATGACCACAGCAGTGGTTTTTATACTTTTCCTCGTTAAATAAGATTTGGTTCAGGTGATCACCTAATCAGTACCTAATTCAGTAGAATGAGGTGTGCCTGTGTTGGAATTCAACAGACACTGGAATAGAATGGCTGTCATACATGTAGAGATGCACACCGGAATGGAATGGCTGTCATACATGTAGAGATGCACACTTTTTAAATTTTTAAGAAAAATTTGCAGTGGTCTCTTAATTTCTTCCAGAGCTGTGTGTGTATATATATATACATATATATATATATACATACATACATACATACAGTGGGGAGAACAAGTATTTGATACACTGCCGATTTTGCAGGTTTTCCTACTTACAAAGCATGTAGAGGTCTGTAATTTGTATCATAGGTACACTTCAACTGTGAGAGACGGAATCTATAACAAAAATCCAGAAAATCACATTGTATGATTTTTAAGTAATTAATTAGCATTTTATTGCATGACATAAGTATTTGATACATCAGAAAAGCAGAACTTAATATTTGGTACAGAAACCTTTGTTTGCAATTACAGAGATCATACGTTTCCTGTAGGTCTTGACCAGGTTTGCACACACTGCAGCAGGGATTTTGGCCCACTCCTCCATACAGACCTTCTCCAGATCCTTCAGGTTTCGGGGCTGTCGCTGGGCAATACGGACTTTCAGCTCCCTCCAAAGATTTTCTATTGGGTTCAGGTCTGGAGACTGGCTAGGCCACTCCAGGACCTTGAGATGCTTCTTACGGAGCCACTCCTTAGTTGACCTGGCTGTGTGTTTCGGGTCGTTGTCATGCTGGAAGACTCAGCCACGACCCATCTTCAATGCTCTTACTGAGGGAAGGAGGTTGTTGGCCAAGATCTCGCGATACATGGCCCCATCCATCCTCCCCTCAATACGGTGCAGTCATCCTGTCCCCTTTGCAGAAAAGCATCCCCAAAGAATTATGTTTCCACCTCCATGCTTCACGTTGGGATGGTGTTCTTGGGGTTGTACTCATCCTTCTTCTTCCTCCAAACACGGCGAGTGTAGTTTAGACCATAAAGCTCTATTTTTGTCTCATCAGACCACATGACCTTCTCCCATTCTTCCTCTGGATCATCCAGATGGTCATTGGCAAACTTCGGACGGGCCTGGACATGCGCTGGCTTGAGCAGGGGGAACTTGCGTGCGCTGCAGGATTTTAATCCATGACGGCGTAGTATGTTACTAATGGTTTTCTTTGAGACTGTGGTCCCAGCTCTCTTCAGGTCATTGACCAGGTCCTGCCGTGTAGTTCTGGGCTGATCCCTCACCTTCCTCATGATCATTGATGCCCCACGAGGTGAGATCTTGCATGGAGCCCCAGACCGAGGGTGATTGACCGTCATCTTGAACTTCTTCCATTTTCTAATAATTGCGCCAACATTTGTTGCCTTCTCACCAAGCTGCTTGCCTATTGTCCTGTAGCCCATCCCAGCCTTGTGCAGGTCTACAATTTTATCCCTGATGTCCTTACACAGCTCTCTGGTCTTGGTCATTGTGGAGAGGTTGGAGTCTGTTTGATTGAGTGTGTGGACAGGTGTCTTTTATACAGGTAACGAGTTCAAACAGGTGCAGTTAATACAGGTAATGAGTGGAGAACAGGAGGGCTTCTTAAAGAAAAAGAGAGCCGGAATTCTTACTGGTTGGTAGGTGATCAAATACTTATGTCATGCAATAAAATGCAAATCAATTACTTAAAAATCATACAATGTGATTTTCTGGATTTTTGTTTTAGATTCCGTCTCTCACAGTTGAAGTGTACCTATGATAACAATTACAGACCTCTACATGCTTTGTAAGTAGGAAAACCTGCAAAATCGGCAGTGTATCAAATACATGTTCTCCCCACTGTATATATATACAGTGAGGGAAAAAAGTATTTGATCCCCTTTTGATTTTGTACGTTTGCCCACTGACAAAGAAATGATCAGTCTATCATTTTAATGGTAGGTTTATTTGAACAGTGAGAGACAGAATAACAACAAAAAAATCCAGAGAAACGCATGTCAAAAATGTTAGAAATTTATTTGCATTTTAATGAGGGAAATAAGTATTTAACCCCCTCTCAATCAGAAAGATGTCTGGCTCCCAGGTGTCTTTTATACAGGTAACGAGCTGAGATTAGGAGCACACTCTTAAAGGTAGTGCTCCTAAGATCAGCTTGTTACCTGTATAAAAGACACCTGTCCACAGAAGCAATCAATCAATCAGATTCCAAACTCTAAACCATGGCCAAGACCAAAGAGCTCTCTAAGGATGTCAGGGACAAGATTGTAGACCTACACAAGGCTGGAATGGGCTACAAGACCATCGCCAACAGCTTGGTGAGAAGGTGACAACAGTTGGTGCGATTATTCGCAAATGGAAGAAACACAAAAGACTGTCAATCTCCCTTGGCCTGGGGCTCCATGCAAGATCTCACCTCGTGGAGTTGCAATGATCATGAGAACGGTGAGGAATCAGCCTAGAACTACACAGGAGGATCTTGTCAATGATCTCAAGGCAGCTGGGACCATAGTCACCAAGAAAACAATTGGTAACACACTACACCGTGAAGGACTGAAATCCTGCAGCACCCGCAAGGTCCCCCTGCTCAAGAAAGCACATATACTGGGCCGTCTGAAGTTTGCCAATGAACATCTGAATGATTCAGAGGAGAACTGGGTGTCAGATGAGACCAAAATGGGGCTCTTTGGCATCAACTCAACTCGCCGTGTTTGGAGGAGGGGGAATGCTGCCTATGACCCCAAGAACACCATCCCCACCGTCAAACATGGAGGTGGAAACGTTATGCTTTGGGGGTGTTTTTCTGCTAAGGGGACAGGACAACTTCACCGCATCAAAGGGATGATGGACGGGGCCATGTACCGTCAAATCTTGGGTGAGAACCTCCTTCCCTCAGCCAGGGCATTGAAAATGGGTCGTAGATGGGTATTCCAGCATGACAATGACCCAAAACACATGGCCAAGCAACAAAGGAGTGGCTCAAGAAGAAGCACATGAAGGTCCTGGAGTGGCCTAGCCAGTCTCCAGACCTTAATCCCATAGAAAATCTGTGGATGGAGCTGAAGGTTCAAGTTGCCAAACGTCAGCCTCGAAACCTTAATGACTTGGAGAAGCTCTGCAAAGAGGAGTGGGACAAAATCCCTCCTGAGATGTGTGCAAACCTGGTGGCCAACTACAAGAAACGTCTGACCTCTGTGATTGCCAACAAGGGTTTTGCCACCAAGTACTAAGTCATGTTTTGCAGAGTGGTCAAATACTTATTTCCCTCATTAAAATGGAAATCAATTTATAACATTTTTGACATGCGTTTTTCTGGATTTTGTTGTTGTTATTCTGTCTCTCACTGTTCAAATAAACCTACCATTAAAATTATAGACTGATCATTTCTTTGTCAGTGGGCAAACATACAAAATCAGCAGGGGATCAAATACTTTTTTCCCTCACTGTATATCCTGCCCTATGTGTGTATGTGTATATACGTATTTTTTTAAATAAAACATTTATAAACCTGTTTTCGCTTTGTTATTATGGGATATTGTGTGTACATTTTACATTTTAGTCATTTAGCAGACGCTCTTATCCAGAGCGACTTACAGTTAGTGAGTGCATACATTATTTTTATTTTTATTTTTTCATACTGGCCCCCAGTGGGAATCGAACCCACAACCCTGGCGTTTCAAACGCCATGCTCTACCAACTGAGCTACATCCCTGCCGGCCATTCCCTCCCCTACCCTGGACGACGCTGGGCCAATTGTGCGACGCCCCATGGGTCTCCCGGTCGCGGCCGGCTACGACAGAGCCTGGATCATGTCCTGGAAGCTCTCTGCAGGTCATTCACTAGGTCCCCCTGTGTGGTTCTGGGATTTTTGCTCACCGTTCTTGTGATAATCTTGACCCCACGGGGTGAGATCTTGCGTGGAGCCCCAGATCGAGGGAGATTATCAGTGGACTTGTATGTCTTCCATTTCCTAATAATTGCTCCCACAGTTGATTTCTTCAAACCAAGCTGCTCACCTATTGCAGATTCAGTCTTCCCAGCCTGGTGCAGGTCTACAATTTTGTTTCTGGTGTCCTTTGACAGCTCTTTGGTCTTGGCCATAGTGGAGTTTGGAGTGTGACTGTTTGAGGTTGTGGACAGGTGTCTTTTATACTGATAACAAGTTCAAACAGGTGCTATTAATACAGGTAACGAGTGGAGGACAGAGGAGCCTCTTAAAGAAGAAGTTACAGGTCTGTGAGAGCCAGAAATCTTGATTGTTTGTAGGTGACCAAATACTTATTTTCCACCATAATTTGCAAATAAATTCATTAAAAATCCTACAATGTGATTATCTGGATTTTTTCTTTCTTAATTTGTCTGTCATAGTTGACGTGTACCTATGATGAAAATTACAGGCCTCTCTCATCTTTTGAAGTGGGAGAACTTGCACAATTGGTGGCTGACTAAATACTTTTTTTCCCCACTGTATATATATTTCTGCCATGTGTGTGTGTGTGTGTTTGTGTGTGTATATATATATATATATACAGTTGAAGTCGGAAGTTTACATACACTTAGTGTCTGTCTGTCTGCAGCACTGGACAGTGCATTCGGAAAGTATTCAGACCACTTGACTTTTTCCACATTTTGTTACGTTACAGACTTATTCTAAAATGGATAAAATACATTTTTTCCTCATCAATCTACACACAATACCTCATAGTGACAAAGCGAAAACATGTTTTTAGAAATATTTGCAAATGTATTAAAAATATAAAACAAATACCTTATTTACATAAGTATTCAGACCCTTTGCTATGAGACTCGAAATTGAGCTCCGGTGCATCCTGTTTCCATTGATCATCCTTGAGATG
>NC_140010.1:408559-606059 GCF_964263955.1 Coregonus lavaretus | reverse complement strand
GGTTTCGGGGCTGTCGCTGGACAATAAGGACTTTCAGCTCCCTCCAAAGATTTTCTATTGGGTTCAGGTCTGGAGACTGGCTAGGCCACTCCAGGACCTTGAGATGCTTCTTACGGAGCCACTCCTTAGTTGCCCTGGCTGTGTGTTTCGGGTCGTTGTCATGCTGGAAGACCCAGCCACGACCCATCTTCAATGCTCTTACTGAGGGAAGGAGGTTGTTGGCCAAGATCTTGCGATACATGGCCCCATCCATCCTCCCCTCAATACGGTGCAGTCGTCCTGTCCCCTTTGCAGAAAAGCATCCCCAAAGAATGATGTTTCCACCTCCATGCTTCACGGTTGGGATGGTGTTCTTGGGGTTGTACTCATCCTTCTTCTTCCTCCAAACACGGCGAGTGGAGTTTAGACCAAAAAGCTCTATTTTTGTCTCATCAGACCACATGACCTTCTCCCATTCCTCCTCTGGATCATCCAGATGGTCATTGGCAAACTTCAGACGGGCCTGGACATGCGCTGGCTTGAGCAGGGGGACCTTGCGTGCGCTGCAGGATTTTAATCCATGACGGCGTAGTGTGTTACTAATGGTTTTCTTTGAGACTGTGGTCCCAGCTCTCTTCAGGTCATTGACCAGGTCCTGCCGTGTAGTTCTGGGCTGATCCCTCACCTTCCTCATGATCATTGATGCCCCACGAGGTGAGATCTTGCATGGAGCCCCAGACCGAGGGTGATTGACCGTCATCTTGAACTTCTTCCATTTTCTAATAATTGCGCCAACAGTTGTTGCCTTCTCACCAAGCTGCTTGCCTATTGTCCTGTAGCCCATCCCAGCCTTGTGCAAGTCTACAATTTTATCCCTGATGTCCTTACACAGCTCTCTGGTCTTGGCCATTGTGGAGAGGTTGGAGTCTGTTTGATTGAGTGTGTGGACAGGTGTCATTTATACAGGTAACGAGTTCAAACAGGTGCAGTTAATACAGGTAATGAGTGGAGAACAGGAGGGCTTCTTAAAGAAAAACTAACAGGTCTGTGAGAGCCGGAATTCTTACTGGTTGGTAGGTGATCAAATACTTATGTCATGTAATAAAATGCAAATTAATTACTTAAAAATCATACAATGTGATTTTCTGGATTTTTGTTTTAGATTCCGTCTCTCACAGTTGAAGTGTACCTATGATAAAAAATTACAGACCTCTACATGCTTTGTAAGTAGGAAAACCTGCAAAATCGGCAGTGTATCAAATACTTGTTCTCCCCACTGTACGTGTTAGTGAGAGTCTCACCTTTCCATAGAATATAGCCCAAAATGTTTGGACACTACAGACAGAAGTTTGCAGATCGACAGAAGTTTGCAGATGGGCTGTACCGACTTCAGACGAGTCCCGTGACGCTTGTGGGGGTCCTATAGCAATACGGAGAACACCATCGTGTTCGTCATATTAGTTTTGAGAACTGAGGATGGATCAACAACATTGTAATTACTCCACAATACTAACGTAAATGATAGATTTAAAAGAAGGAAGCCTGTACAGAATAAAAATATTCCAAAACATGCATTCTGTTTGCAATAAGTAAAACAGAAACATTTTTGACAAAGAAATTAACTTTATGTCCTGAATACAAAGCATTATGTTTGGGGCAAATCCAACACAACACATCACTGAGTACCACTTCATATTTTCAAGCATGGTCAAATCAAATCAAATGTTATTTGTCACATGCGCCGAGTACAACAGGTGTAAACCTTCTAAGCTTCTAAAGCCATTACATCCTTTTCTGGAATTTTCCAAGCTGTTTAAAGGCACAGTCAACTTAGTGTATGTAAACTTCTGACCCACTGGAATTGTGATACAGTGAAATATATGTGAAATAATCTGTTTGTAAACAATTGTACAGGGGGTACAGGTTAGTTGAGGTAATTTGTACATGTAGGTAGGGGTAAAGTGACTAGGAATAGATAATAGACAGAGTAGCAGAAGTGTAAAAACAAAGGGTTTCCTGAACAATTAATAAATTGGCCACCCGGTCAAATGGCCACAAGGAACTTGGAACTTTCGACCCTCTCCACTACAGCCCCATCGATGTGAATGGGGGCGTGTTTGGCCCTCCTTTTCCTGTAGTCCACGATCATCTCCTTTGTCTTGCTCACGTTGAAGGAGAAGTTGTTATCCTGGCACCACACTGCCAGGTCTCTGACCTCCTCCCTATAGGCTGTCTCATCGTTGTCGGTGATCAGGCCTACCACCGTTGTGTCGTCAGCAAACTTAATGATGGTGTTGGAGTCGTGCCTGGCCATGCAGTCATGGATGAACAGGGAGTACAGGAGGGGACTAAGCACGCACCCCTGAGGGGCCCCCGTGTTGAGGATCAGCGTGGCAGATGTGTTGTTGCCTACCCTTACCACCTGGGGGCGGCCCGTCAGGAAGTCCAGGATCCAGTTGCAGAGGGAGGTGTTTAGTCCCAGGGTCCTTAGCTTAGTGATGAGCTTTGTGGGCACTATGGTGTTGAATGCTGAGCTGTAGTCAATGAACAGCATTCTCACATAGGTGTTCATTTTGTCCAGGTAGGAAAGGGCAGTGTGGAGTGCGATTGAGAATGCGTCATCTGTGAATCTTTTGGGGCGGTATGCAAATTGGAGTGGGTCTTGGGTTTCCGGGATGATGGTGTTGATGTGCGCCATGACCAGCCTTTCAAAGCACTTCATGGCTACCGACGTGAGTGCTACGGGGCGGTAGTCATTTAAGCAGGTTACCTTCGTTTTCTTGGGCACAGGGACTATGGTGGTCTGCTTGAAACATGTAGTTATTACAGACTCTCGAAACGAGCATAAAAGGTGGTGGTTGCATCACGTTATGGGTATTCTTGTCATCGACAAGGACTAAGGAGTTTTTTAGGTTAAAAGATCAAATAAACTGAGTAGAGCTAAGCAAAGGCAAAATCCCAGAAGAAAACCTGGTTGTCTGCTTTCCAAAAGACACTGGGAGACAAATTCACCTTTCAGCAGGACAATAACCTAAAACACAAGGCCAAATCTACGCTGGAGTTACTTACCAAGATGACATTGAATGTTCCTGAGTTGCCTAGTTACAGTTTTGACTTAAATCGGCATGAAAATCTATGGCAAGACTTGAAAATGGCTGTCTATCAATGATCAACAACCAATTTGACAGAGCTTGAATATTTTTTCTTGAGAATAATGTTAAAATATTGTCCAATCCAGGTGTGCAAAGCTCGTAGAGACTCACAGCTGCCAAAGGTGATTCTAACATATATTCACTCAGGGGGTTGAATACTTACCTAATCAAGATATATTTATGTTTTTTTTAAATATAAACTCAGCAAAAAAATAAGTCTGTTTTTCAGGACCCTGTCTTTCAAATATAATTTGTAAAAATCCAAATAACTTCACAGATCTTCATTGTAAAGGGTTTAAACACTGTTTCCCATGCTTGTTCAATTAACCATAATCAATTAATCAACATGCATCTGTGGAACGGTCGTTAAGACACTAACAGCTTACAGACGGTAGGCAATAAAGGTCACAGTTATGAAAACTTAGGACACTAAAGAGGCCTTTCTACTGACTCTGAAAAACACCAAAAAAAGATGCCCAGGGTCCCTGCTCATCTGCGTGCAAGGAGGCATGAGGTCTGCAGATGTGGCCAGGGCAATAAATTGCAATGTCAGTACTGGGAGATGCCGAAGACAGCGCTACAGGGAGACAGGACGGACAGCTGATCGTCCTCGCAGTGGCAGACCACGTGTAACAACACCTGCACAGGATCGGTACATCCGAACATCACATCTGCGGGACAGGTACAGGATGGCAACAACAACTGCCCGAGTTACACCAGGAACGCACAATCCCTCCATCAGTGCTCCGACTGTCTGCAATAGGCTGAGAGAGGCTGGACTGAGGGCTTCTAGGCCTGTTGTAAGGCAGGTCCTCACCAGACATCAATGGCAACAACGTCGCCTATGGGCACAAACCCACCGTCGCTGGACCAGACAGGACTGGCAAAAAGTGATCTTCACTGACGAGTCGCGGTTTTGTCTCACCAGGGGTGATAGTCGGTTTCGCGTTTATCGTCGAAGGAATGAGCGTTACACAGAGGCCTGTGCTCTGGAGCGGGATCGATTTGGAGGTGGAGGTTCCGTCATGGTCTGGGGCGGTGTGTCACAGCATCATCGGACTGAGCTTGTTGTCATTGCAGGCGATCTCAACGCTGTGCGTTACAGGGAAGACATCCTCCTCCCTCATGTGGTACCCTTCCTGCAGGCTCATCCTGACATGACCCTCCAGCATGACAATGCCACCAGCCATACTGCTCGTTCTGTGTGTGATTTCCTGCAAGACAGGAATGTCAGTGTTCTGCCATGGCCAGCGAAGAGCCCGGATCTCAATCCCATTGAGCACGTCTGGGACCTGTTGGATTGGAGGGTGAGGGCTAGGGCCATTCCCCCCAGAAATGTCCAGGAACTTGCAGGGGCCTTGGTGGAAGAGTGGGGTAACATCTCACAGCAAGAACTGGCAAATCTGGTGCAGTCCATGAGGAGGAGATGCACTGCAGTACTTAATGCAGCTGGTGGCCACACCAGATACTGACTGTTACTTTTGATTTTGACCCCCCCCCCCCCCCCCCCCCCCTTTGTTCAGGGACACATTATTCAATTTCTGTTAGTCACATGTCTGTGGAAATTGTTCAGTTTATGTCTCAGTTGTTGAATCTTATGTTCATACAAATATTTACACATGTTAAGTTTGCTGAAAATAAACGCAGTTGACAGTGAGAGGATGTTTCTTTTTTTGCTGAGTTTATATGTATTTTTTATTTTACAAATTATATAATTTTTCTTCCACTTTGACAGAGTATTTTGTGTAGATTGTTGACAAAAAAATCCATTTAATCCCACCTTGTAAAACAACCAAATGTGGAAAAGGTCTATGGGTGTGAATACTGTCTGCACTGTACTAAAAGGCATTGTACAGTAGAATAAATATTACAATGAGCTATGTTGAGAATCCAGTATTTAAATACACAGTACAAAATCCCATGGTAAAATGGATAGAATTGCAGGAAATTAGCTTCCGGACCCGAGTCCAGAATATAAATATATATGTATGTGAATGGTGTGTGTATAGACATTATGTGAACACACACATAGTCTCGGTAAAAACGTGTGGAGGGACTAGATAAATAAAGTGCTTTCATTTCTAAATGGTAGAACAGATATGTATGAAAATACCCTAAAATAAAAGGTGATATTCTGTAATTTCGCCTCATATGAAACATTTGATCTCAAATCTATAATGCTGGAGTACAGTGGCTTGTGAAAGTATTTACCCCCCCTTCGCATTTTTCCAATTTTGTTGCCTTACAACCTGGAATTAAAATTGATTTTTTGGGGAGTTTGTATCATTTGATTTACACAACATGCCAACCACTTTGAAGATGCAAAACATTTTTTATTGTGATACAAGAAGGCCAAACTGCTCCAGCTTAAAGTGGTCCTATGGACAGATACTCCAATCTCCGCTGTGGAGCTTTGCAGCTCCTTCAGGGTTATCTTTGGTCTCTTTGTTGCCTCTCTGATTAATGCCCTCCTTGCCTGGTCCGTGACTTTTGGTGGGCGGCCCTCTCTTGGCAGGTTTGTTGTGGTGCAATATTCTTTCCATTTTTTAAATAATGTATATTTTTTTATAACCCATTTTTACATTATAATTTTTTTGGACCCAACCCTGATCTGTACTTTGTCCCTGACCTGTTTGGAGAACTCATTTGTCTTCATGGTGCAGCTTGCTTGATGATGCCCCTTGCTTAGTGGTGTTGCAGACTCTGGGGCATTTCATAACAGGTGTGTATATATACTGAGATCATGTGACAGATCATGTGACACTTAGATTGCACACAGGTCGACTTTATTTAACTAATTATGTGACTTCTGAAGGTAATTGGTTGCACCAGATCTTATTTAGGGGCTTCATAGTAAAGGGGGTGAATACATATGCACGTACCACTTTTCCGTTATTTATTTTTTAGAATTTTTTGAAACAAGTCATTTTTTTCATTTCACGTCACCAATTTTGACTATTTTGTGGGTGTCCATTACATGAAATCCAAATAAAAATCCATTTAAATTACAGGTTGTAATACAATAAAATAGGAAAAACGCCAAGGGGGATGAATACTTTTGTAAGGCACTGTATAGAACCAAATTAAAAGTTTTAGCTTCACTGTCCAAATAAATACGTAGGGGATGTCAACACTAGTCTTCTTACTGATGCTATTAGGTTAATTGTTAATTGATGTAAGGCTTCAGTGTGGTAGTGGGTTGAATGTCTCTGCTGCTGAAACAGACATGATAGTAGTATATGATAACTTTAGGAATGTTTCAGAACTCAATGTATAGCCATCCTCAGTGTTAGGTAAGGTCTTCAGGCTGAACATTCTCTTCCTCCTCTGAAAGAAACCTCAGCATCTCTAGGCTGCTGCTTTGTCTGATTGATTGAATGGCTATTGACTCACTCTGTTCAGACTACTGTCTCTCTCATAGGAAATGTGGTCTTCTACACAATTCCGAGCGGGGGAGGAGAGAGTCGGAGAGGGAAGAGGTGGAAAGGGGGAAGAGGCGGAGGAGGAGAGGGAGAATAGCAGGGGGGGGGGGGGGGGGGAGTGAGGCAGAGGAGATGGAAAAGAAGAGAGAGGAGGAAGAGATGGCTGTCTCTTAATCCATCCATTCCATTCACTGATTGTACACCTGGTTTCTAGTCTAAATTAGTCGCTGATTTAAACAAAAATAACTAAAACCAGCAGTCAGAGTTGTTCATCCTTGGTCTGTCTGTCTGCAGCACTGGACAGTGCATTCGGAAAATATTCAAACCCCTTGACTTTTTCCACATTTTGTTATGTTACAGCCTTATTCTGAAATTGATTTAATTAAATGTTTTCCTCAATCTACACACAATACCCCATAATGACAAAGTGAAAACAGGTTTTTAGAAATGTTTGCAAATGTATTAAAAATAAAAACAGATACCTTATTTACATAAGTATTCAGACCCTTTGTTATGAGTCTCGAAATTGAGCTCAGGTGCATCCTGTTTCCATTGATCATCCTTGAGATGTTTCTACAACTTAATTAGAATCCATCTGTGGTAAATTCAATTGATTGGACATGATTTGGAAAGGCACACACCTGTCTATATAAGTTCCCACAGTTGACAGTGCATGTCAGAGCAAAAACCAAGCCACAAGGTCGAAGGAATTGTCCGTAGAGCTCCGAGACAGGATTGTGTCGAGGCACAGATCTGGGGAATGGTACCAAAAACGTTCTGCAGCATTGAAGGTCCCCAAGAACACAGTGGCCTCCATCATTCTTAAATGGAAGAAGTTTGGAACCACTAAGACTCTTCCTAGAGCTGGTCGCCCGGCCAACTGAGCAATCGGGGGAGAAGTGCCTTGGTCAGGGAGGTGACCAAGAACCCGATGGTCACTGACAGAGCTCCAGAGATGGGAGAATCTTCCAGAGGACAACCATCTCTGCAGCACTCCACCAATCAGACCTTTATGGTAGAGTGGCCAGACGGAAGCCACTCCTCAGTAAAAGGCACATGACAGCCCACTTGGAATTTGCCAAAAGGCACCTAATGTCAAGTGTCACGTCTGGAGGAAACCTGGCACCATCCCTACGGTGAAGCATGGTGGGGGCAGCATCATGCTGTGGGGATGTTTTTCAGCAGCAGGGACTGGGAGACTAGTCAGGATTGAGGGAAAGATGAACAGAGCAAAGTACAGAGAGATCCTTGATGAAAACCTGCTCCAGAGCGCTTAGAACCTCAGACTGGGGCGAAGGTTCACCTTCCAACATTACAATGGCCCTAAGCACACAGCCAAGACAATGCAGGAGTGGCTTCGGGACAAGTCTCTGAATGTCCTTGAGTGGCCCAGCCAGAGCCTCGACTTGAACCCGATCGAACATCTCTGGAGAGACCTGAAAATAGCTACGCAGCGACGCTCCCCATCCAACCTGACAAAGCTTGAGAGGATCTGCAGAAAATAATGGGAGAAACTCCGCAAATAAAGGTGTGTCAAGCTTGTAGCGTCATACCCAAGAAGACTCGAGGCTGTAATCGCTGCCAAAGGTGCTTCAACAAGGTACTTAGGAAGGGGTCTGAATACTTATGTAAATGTCATATTTCAGTTTTGTATTTTTTATAAATTTGCAAACATTTCTAAAAACCTGTTTTTGCTTTGTCATTATGGGGTATTGGGTGTGTAGATTGATGAGGG
Organism: Coregonus lavaretus; assembly: GCF_964263955.1. NCBI lineage: Eukaryota > Metazoa > Chordata > Actinopteri > Salmoniformes > Salmonidae > Coregonus > Coregonus lavaretus. The sequence continues at coordinate 597,771 of NC_140010.1, read as the reverse complement.
GAAATTAACAATTTAATCCATGTTATAATGAGGCTGTAACGTAACAAAATGTGGAAAAAGTCAAGGGGTCTGAATACTTTCCGAAGGCACTGTATCTGTATACATACTGTACTGTGGATGGCTCCTACACCACCTCTCTCTCTCTCTGAGTGTTGTTTGGCATGTTCTCTCCTTCCTGGTAAAGCCTCATTGCTTTCATGACAACTAAGGACAAGACTACGGTTGCAAAATTCTGGGAAGTTTAAATAAATTCCCAGATTTTCCAGAAATCCTGGTTGGAGGATTCAGGATGTCCTGCTTATTCCCTCCTGACTCCGGGAATCCTACAAACCGGGATTTCGGGAAAACCTGGGAATTTATTGTAAGTTCCTGGAATGTTCCAACCTTAGACAGGACAGAGATGCTGCTACTGTTAGGAACCCATGATTTATATCATTATATGGTAGTAAGACGTGTCCAGCTCATGTCTGTTAACAGACACACAAATAGAATATAGGAATACGAATATTCTGGCTACGTCCCAATTCTCTCCTTCCTCCCATTGTGTGCACTTGTTTACTTCCCTTCACTGATTTGAAAGGAAATGACTGGTAATGTGGTGGTAGCCTAACTTCCACTATGTTTAGATTAGTGGGAAGTACTGAATGAGTGTACACTTCAGGAGAGAGGAGATGTAATTGGAACTCATCCGAAGTTCTGTATGCTGCAGGCTCCTCTTTGTCAATCAAATGGAATCAGCAGATGTCACAAGGTGCTATACAGAAACCCAGCCTAGAACCCCAAACAGCAAGCCATGCAGATGTAGAAGCACGGTGGCTAGGAAAAACTCCCTAGAAAGGCAGGAACCTAGGAAGAAACCTAGAGAGGAACCAGGCTCTGAGGGGTGGCCAGTCCTCTTCTGGCTGTGGCGGGTGGAGATTATAACAGTACATGGCCATTTAAGGCCAGATTGTTCTTCAAGATGTTCAAACGTTCATAGATGACCAGCAGGGTCAAATAATAATCACAGTGGTTGTAGAGGGTGCAACAGGTCAGTACCTCAGGAGTAAATGTCAGTTGGCTTTTCATAGCCGAGCATAGAGAGAGAGAGAGAGAGAGAGAGAGAGAGAGAGAGAGAGAGAGAGAGAGAGAGAGAGAGAGAGAGAGAGAGAGAGAGAGAGAGAGAGAGAGAGAGAGAGAGAGAGAGAGAGAGAGAGAGAGAGAGAGAGAGAGAGAGAGAGAGAGAGAGAGAGAGAGAGAGAGAGAGAGAGAGAGAGAGAGAGAGAGAGAGAGAGAGAGAGAGAGAGAGAGAGAGAGAGAGAGGAAAACAGCAGGTCCGGGACAAGGTAGCACGTCCGGTGAACAGGTTAGGGATCCCTAGCCGCAGGCAGTACAGTTGAAACTGGAGCAGCAGCACGACCAGGTGGACTGGGGACAGCCAGGAGTCATCAGGCCAGGTAGTCCTGAGGCATGATCCTAGGGCTCAGATCCTCCGGGAGGGGAGGGAGAGAGTGAGAATTAGAGGGAGCATCTTTAAGATCACACAGGACACCAGATAAGACAGGAGAATTACACCAGATGTAACAGACTGACCCTATCCCCCCGGCACATAGACTATTGCAGCATAGATACTGAAGACTGAGACAGGGGGGTCGGGGGACACCCCCGGACAGGACCAACCAGGCACGATATAACCCCACCCACTTTGCCAAAGCACAGCCCCCACAACACTAGAGGGATATCAACAGACCACCAACTTACTACCCTGAGACAAGGCTGAGTATAGCCCACAAAGATCTCCTCCACCGCACGAGCCCGAGGGTGTTCAAAACCGGACAGGAAGATCACGTCTGTGACTCAACCCACTCAAGTGACGCACCCATCCTAGGGACAGCATGAAAGAGCACTAGTAAGCCAGTGACTCAGCCCCCGTAATAGGGTCAGAGGCAGAGAATCCCAGTGGAGAGAGGGGAGCCGGCCAGGCAGAGACAGCAAGGGCGGTTCGTCGCTCCAGTGCCTTGCCGTTCACCTTCACACCCCTGGGCCAGACTACACTCCATCACCTACTGGAGAGATGAGTCTTCAGTAAAGACTTAAAGGTCGAGACTGAGTCTGTGTCTCTCACATGGATAGACCATTCCATAAAAATTGAGCTCTATAGGAGAAAGCCCTGCCTCCAGCTGTTTGCTTAGAAATTCTAGGGACAATAAGGAGGCCTGCGTCTTGTGACCGTAGCGTACGTGTAGGTATGTACGGCAGGACCAAATCGGAGAGATCGGAAGGAGGAAGCCAATGTAATGCTTTGTAGGTTAGCAGTAAAACCTTGAAATCAGCCCTAGCCTTAACAGGAAGCCAGTTTAGAGAGGATAGCACTGGAGTAACATGATCAGGATTCTAGCAGCCGTGTTTAGCACTATTTTAGGTTTATTTAGTGCTTTATCCGGGTAGCCGGAGAGTAGAGCATTGCAGTAGGCTAATCTAGATGTGACAAAAGCATGGTTTAGCTTTTCTGCATAATTTTTGGACAAACAGTTTTTGATTTTTGCAATGTTACGAACATGGAAAACGCTGTCCTTGAAATATTCTTGATATGTTCGTCAAAAGAGAGATCAGAGTCCAGAGTAATGCCGAGGTCCTTTACAGTTTTATATGAGACAACTGTACAACTGTAACAGTGTTGCTTCCGTCCCTCTCCTCGCCCCTACCTGGGCTCGAACCAGGGACCCTCTGCACACATCGACAACAGTCACCCTGGAAGCGCCGTTACCCGTCGCTCCACAAAAGCCGCGGCCCTTGCAGAGCAAGGGAAACAACTACTTCAAGGTCTCAGAGCGAGTGACGTCACCGATTGAAATGCTACTAGCGCGCACCGCTAACTGGCTAGCCATTTCACACCGGTTACACAACCATCAAGATTAATTGTCAGATCCAACAGCAGATCTCTTTGTTTCTTGGGACCTAGAACTAGCATCTCTGTTTTGTCCGAGTTTAAAAGTAAAACATTTGCCGCCATCCACTTCCTTATGTCTGAAACACAGGCTTCCAGGGTAGGCAAATGTGGGGCTTCACCATGTTTCATCGAAATGTACAGCTGTGTGTTGTCTGCATAGCAGTGAAAGTTGACATTGTGTTTCCGAATGACATCACCAAGAGGTAGAATGTATAGTGAAAACAATAGTGGTCCTAGAATTGAACCTTGAGACACGCCGAAATGTACAATTGATTTGTCAGAGGACAAACTATCCACAGAGAAGAATTGATATCTGTCCGACAGATAATATCTAAACCAGGCAATAACTTGTCCGTGTAGACCAATTAGGGTTTCTAATCTCTCCAAAAGAATGTGGTGATCGATGGTGTCAAAAGCAGAACTAAGGTCTAGGAGCACGAGGACAGATGCAGAGCCTTGGTCTGACGCCATTAAAAGGTAATTTACCACCTTCACGAGTGCAGTCTCAGTACTATGATTGGGTCTAAAACCAGACTGAAGCTTTTCGTATACATTATTTGTCTTCAGGAAGGAGTTGCTGCACAACAGCTTTTTCTAAAAATGTTGAGAGGACTGGGAGATTCGATATAGACCGATAGTTTTTACATTTTCCGGGTCAAGGTTTGGCTTTTTCAAGAGAGGCTTTATTACTCCCACTTTTAGTGAGTTTGGTTCACATCCAGTGGATAGGGAGCCATTTATTATGTTCAACATAGGAGGGCCAAGCACAGGAAGTAGCTCTTTCAGTAGTTTAGTTGGAATAGGGTCCAGTTTGCAGCTTGACGGTTTAGAGGCCATTACTATTTTCATGAATGTGTCAAGAGATACAGGATTAAAAAACTTGAGTGTCTCCATTGATCTTAGGTTCTGGCAGTTCTGAGCAGACTCAGGAAAACTGAGCTTTGGAGAAATATGCAGATTCAAAGAGGAGTCCGTAATTTGCTTTCTAATGATCATGATCTTTTCATCGAAGAAGTTCATGAATTTATCATTGCTGAAGTGAAAGCCATCCTCTCTTGTGGAATGCTGCTTTTTAGTTAGCTTTGCGACAATATCAAATAGAAATGTTGGATTGTTCTTATTCTCCCCAATTAGGTTGGAAAAATAGGATGATCGAGCAGCAGTGAGGGCTCTTCGATATTGCACAGTACTGTCTTTCCAACTTCCAGTTTGGTGGAGCGCCATTTCCGTTCCAATTTTCTGGAAGCTTGCTTCAGGGCTCGGGGATTTTCAAATGTTTTTTTGTTTTTAGCAGTGTGACTGCATCAAGGGTATTACACAAAGTTAAATTTAGATCCTCAGTTAGATGGTTAACCGATTTTTGTAATCCGACGTCCTTGGTTAGGTAGAGGGAGTCTGGAAGGGCATCTAGGAATCTTTGGGTTGTCCGAGAATTTACAGCACGATTTTTGATGATCCTGGTTGGGGTCTGAGCAGATTATTTGTTGCGATTGCAAACATAATAAGATAGTGGTCCGATAGTCCAGGATTATAAGGAAAAACATTTAGATCCGGAGACATGTTGGACAAAACCCACTGAGTCGATGATGGCTCCGAAAGCCTTTTGGAATGGATCTGTGGACTTACATGTGAATATTGAAGTCACCAAAAATTAGGGTCTGTGGACTTTTTCATGTGAAGTCACCAGAAATGTGAAGATTATCTGCCATGACTACAAGGTCCGATAGGAATTCCGGGAACTCAGTGAAGAACGCTGTATACGGGCCAGGAGGCCTGGAAACAGTAGCTATAAAAAGGGATTCAGTAGGCTGCATAGATTTCATGACTAGAAGCTCAAAAGACGAAAACGCTGTCAAATGTAAAAAAAAAAAAAAAAAAAAATTTGCTGTTGTAAATGTTAGCAACACCTCCACCTTTGCGGGATGCGCGGGGGATATGGTCACTAGTGTAACCAGGAGCAGAGGCCTCATTTAACACAGTCAATTCATCAGGCAGCCAAGTTTCAGTCAGGCCAATCACGTCAAGATTATGATCAGTGATTAGTTAATTGACTATGACTGCCTTGAAAGTGAGGGATCTAACATTAAGTAGCCCTATTTTGAGATGAGGTATTATCACAATCTCTTTCAATAATGACAGGAATGGAGGAGGTCTTTATTCCAGTGAGATTGCTAAGGCGAACACCGCCATGTTTAGTTCTGACCAACCTAGATCGATGCACATACACAGTCTCAATGGGGAAAGCTGAGCTGACTACACTGACTGTGCTAGTGGCAGACTCCACTAAGCTGTCAGGCTGGCTAACAGCCTGCTGCCTGGCCTGCACCCTGTCTCATTGTGGAGCTAGAGGAGTTAGAGCCCTGTCTATGTTGGTAGATAAGATGAGAGCACCCCTCCAGCTAGGATGGAGTCCATCACTCCTCAGCAGGCCAGGCTTGGTCCTGTAGCACCCCTCCAGCTAGGATGGAGTCCATCACTCCTCAGCAGGCCAGGCTTGGTCCTGTAGCACCCCTCCAGCTAGGATGGAGTCCGTCACCCCTCAGCAGGCCAGGCTTGGTCCTGTAGCACCCCTCCAGCTAGGATGGAGTCCATCACTCCTCAGCAGGCCAGGCTTGGTCCTGTAGCACCCCTCCAGCTAGGATGGAGTCCATCACTCCTCAGCAGGCCAGGCTTGGTCCTGTAGCACCCCTCCAGCTAGGATGGAGTCCATCACTCCTCAACAGGCCAGGCTTGGTCCTGTAGCACCCCTCCAGCTAGGATGGAGTCCGTCACCCCTCAGCAGGCCAGGCTTGGTCCTGTAGCACCCCTCCAGCTAGGATGGAGTCCGTCACTCCTCAGCAGGCCAGGCTTGGTCCTGTAGCACCCCTCCAGCTAGGATGGAGTCCATCACTCCTCAACAGGCCAGGCTTGGTCCTGTAGCACCCCTCCAGCTAGGATGGAGTCCATCACTCCTCAGCAGGCCAGGCTTGGTCCTGTAACACCCCTCCAGCTAGGATGGAGTCCATCACTCCTCAACAGGCCAGGCTTGGTCCTGTAGCACCCCTCCAGCTAGGATGGAGTCCATCACTCCTCAGCAGCCCAGGCTTGGTCCTGTAGCACCCCTCCAGCTAGGATGGAGTCCATCACTCCTCAACAGGCCAGGCTTGGTCCTGTAGCACCCCTCCAGCTAGGATGGAGTCCATCACTCCTCAGCAGGCCAGGCTTGGTCCTGTAGCACCCCTCCAGCTAGGATGGAGTCCATCACTCCTCAGCAGGCCAGGCTTGGTCCTGTTTGTGGGTGAGTCCCAGAAAGAGGGCCAGTTATCTACAAATTCTATATTTTGGGAGGGGCAGAAAACAGTTTTCAACCAGCGATTGAGTTGTGACACTCTGCTGTAGAGCTCATCACTCCCCCTAACTGGGAGGGGCCAGAGACAATTACTCGATGACGACACATCTTTCTAGCTGATTTACACGCTGAAGCTTTGTTGCGCTTGGTGACCGCTGACTGTTTCATCCTAACATCGTTGGTGCCGACGTGGATAACAATATCCCTATACTCTCTACACTCACCAGTTTTAGCCTCAGCCAGCACCGTCTTCAGATGAGCCTTTACGTCGGTAGCCCTGCCCCCTGGTAAACAGTGTATGATCGCTGGATGATTATTTTTAAGTCTAATATTGTGGGTATTGGAGTCAGAGCTAATGGTAGGAGGCTTCGGCAGCTCAGACCCCGTAACGGGTGGAGGAGAGACCTGAGAAGGCTCGGCCTCTGACTCCGACTCGTTGCTTAATGGGGAGAACCGGTTGAAAGTTTCTGTCGGCTGAATGAGCGACACCAGTTGAGCATGCCGACAACATTTCATTCCAGAATTCTTGAGAAAATTGTCCGGCTGCGGGACTGTGTGGGGGGATTTACACTACTATCTGTACTTACTGGTGGCACAGACACTGTTTCATCCTTTCCTTCACTTAAATTGCCCTTTCCTAATGGTTGCATCTGAAGCTGGGATTGCAGCACGGCTATCCTCACCATAAGGCGATAGTTCTCCTGTATACTATGAGTACAGCGACTGCAATTAGATGGCATAGTGTTAATGTTAGTACTTAGCTTCTTCGGCTGGTGGAGGTCCTGTAGAACTATGTCCAGATACAGTGAGGGAAAAAAGTATTTGATCCCCTGCTGATTTTGTAAGTTTGCCCACTGACAAAGAAATGATCAGTCTATAATTTTAATGGTAGGTTTATTTGAACAGTGAGAGACAGAATAACAACAAAAAAATCCAGAAAAACGCATGTCAAAAATGTTATAAATTGATTTGCAAATAAGTATTTGACCCCCTCTCAATCAGAAAGATTTCTGGCTCCCAGGTGTCTTTTATACAGGTAACGAGATGAGATTAGGAGCACACTCTTAAAGGGAGTGCTCCTAATCTCAGTTTGTTACCTGTATAAAAGACACCTGTCCACAGAAGCAATCAATCAATCAGATTCCAAACTCTCCACCATGGCCAAGACCAAAGAGCTCTCCAAGGATGTCAGGGACAAGATTGTAGACCTACACAAGGCTGAAATGGGCTACAAGACCATTGCCAAGCAGCTTGGTGAGAAGGTGACAACAGTTGGTGCGATTATTCACAAATGGAAGAAACACAAAAGAACTGTCAATCTCCCTCGGCCTGGGGCTCCATGCAATATCTCACCTCGTGGAGTTGCAATGATAATGAGAACAGTGAGGAATCAGCCCAGAACTACACGGGAGGATCTTGTCAATGATCTTAAGGCAGCTGGGACCATAGTCACCAAGAAAACAATTGGTAACACATTATGCCGTGAAGGACTGAAATCCTGCAGCGCCCGCAAGGTCCCCCTGCTCAAGAAAGCACATATACATGCCCGTCTGAAGTTTGCCAATGAACATCTGAATGATTCAGAGGAGAACTGGGTGAAAGCGTAGTGGTCAGATGAGACCAAAATGGAGCTCTTTGGCATCAACTCAACTCGCCGTGATTGGAGGAGGAGGAATGCTGCCTATTACCCCAAGAACACCATCCCCACCGTCAAACATGGAGGTGGAAACATGATGTTTTTGGGGGTGTTTTTCTGCAAAGGTGACAGGACAACTTCACCGCATCAAAGGGACGATGGACGAGGCCATGTACCGTCAAATCTTGGGTGAGAACCTCCTTCCCTCAGCCAGGGCATTGAAAATGGGTTGTGGATGGGTATTCCAGCATGACAATGACCCAAAACACATGGCCAAGGCAACAAAAGAGTCAGTCAAGAAGAAGCACATTAAAGGCCTTGAGAGGCCTAGCCAGTCTCCAGACCTTAATCCCATAGAAAATCTGTGGAGGGAGCTGAAGGTTCGAGTTGCCAAACGTCAGCCTCGAAACCTTAATGACTTGGAGAAGATCTGCATAGAGGAGTGGGACAAAATCCCTCCTGAGATGTGTGCAAACCTGGTGGCCAACTACAAGAAACGTCTGACCTCTGTGATTGCCAGCAAGGGTTTTGCCACCAAGTACTAAGTCATGTTTTGCAGAGTGGTCAAGTACTTATTTCCCTCATTAAAATGGAAATCAATTTATAACATTTTTGACATGCGTTTTTCTGGATTTGTTTGTTGTTATTCTGTCTCACCGTTCAAATAAACCTACCATTAAAATTATAGACTGATCATTTCTTTGTCAGTGGGCAAACTTACAAAATCAGCAGGGGATCAAATACTTTTTTCCCTCACTGTAAAGGGTCCGGGGTGAAAAAGTTGAATGAAAAAAGTTGAGTGAGGAAAAAACTAAGACGTTGGTAATTGTATTAAAAACCGAAAAGTTTGGCAGATAGCCAAGTAGCAACAAACAGCACCACAGCACAGAGACCAGTCCGGAAGTTGAGGGTGGAGCAATGAGGGTGTGCACTGAAGTCCACAAGCGAAGGGAAAAGGTGAGATGAGGAGAGCGCATAGATAGTTGCGAGAAGGATTATATGTCAGCAGATAGCCTCCACCACTCTCCCAGGGTGGCAGAGGAAGTTGACAAATGCAAAAAAACAAATGTCAATTTCACAGACATTAAAACACACTTGTACATTTGGGAAATAGGACAAATATAAACACCCACCAAACGATTATTATTAACAGAAGGGTGTTGTGGAGATATTTGTGCTAATTTTAATGATAAAATTAAGTACCCTCTAATCATAGTGTTGTTTGTCACTGCTGCTCTCAAGTCATCATTCACAACCGTTATGGCTGTATTTGTTTTACAGTGTCTAGGCCTTCATGTTGTTTCAACTCAGAACTTCTCTCAAATCATCATTCACATGCTGTCTCCTGGTTCTCTGTGTTCCAACATGCTGTCTCCTGGTTCTCTGTGTTCCAACATGCTGTCTCCTGGTTCTCTGTGTTCCAACATGCTGTCTCCTGGTTCTCTGTGTTCCAACATGCTGTCTCCTGGTTCTCTGTGTTCCAACATGCTGTCTCCTGGTTCTCTGTGTTCCAACATGCTGTCTCCTGGTTCTCTGTGTTCCAACATGCTGTCTCCTGGTTCTCTGTGTTCCAACATGCTGTCTCCTGGTTCTCTGTGTTCTAACATGCTGTCTCCTGGTTCTCTGTGTAGCCTAGCAAAACAATATGTTTAAAGCTTATATAATTTTTAAATGAAACTTAGTTAGTCTTAGTTCTATTGAAGCACATCAATCCTGGTCTTCATTTTGACAGTTCGTTGCAAAAGTGCTATATTTTAGTCTTTTAGTAGTAAATCTAGCTCTTGTTCCCTAGCGGTTCAACTCTACCATTGAAATCGTGATGTAGAGACACCTTGAGAATGTGCCTCTATGTCATCTCAAGGGTGGGGTTCGGTATGAAAAACATTCACTTCTAGATGTGCTGGGTGGTACGACCTCAAGGCTTTCTATTAAAGCAGGTGACAGCACACCTTATTTGGCAATGGTCTTGGTAAGTGGAGTGTGCCAATATATTTTGCATGATGCTTCCTTGACTAGAGTACGGATGTTACACAATATTCAAAAGGCACTAAGGCACATTTCTGCATATTACATATTATTATTATTATATATTGTGGTCCTCTGTAGCTCAATTGGTAGAGCATGGCGCTTGTAACGCCAGGGTATTGGGTTCGATCCCCGGGACCACCCATACGTAAAAATGAATGCACACGTGACTGTAAGTCGCTTTGGATAAAAGCGTCTGCTAAATGGCATATTATTATTATTATTATTATTATTATTATTATTATTATTATTATTATTATTATTATAACCAAATTCAGTGTTTTTGCTTACCCTTTCATTTAAAAAAAGTAGGCTATTAGGATTATACGTTTTATATTCGTAGCTACATCCATCCTAACAAGAAATAGATGACAATGGTGGTCATGTCAACCACTGACAGATTGGTGGCACAGTCCACTAAAACGGTTTGCTCATAGTTAGATGGTTGGGAGTTGGAATCCCACATGATACAGGCAATATCTTCTTCTTCAAATCCTTTATTTACAGTATTCATCCCGTGCCCATCCCGTGCCCAACCCGTCCCCATCCCGTGCCCACACACTTCTAATTCTGAACAGTGAAATCATACCTGTGAGGGGGGTCCCCCTGGTAGTAGTTGTAGGTTTTTATACAGTACCCAAGACCAACCTGTGAGTTAATTTGAAAATTGAAAAAAAGAGCCACTGTGTAAATACTGCAATGCAGGTTATCCCACTGGCTATAGGGTGAATGCACCAATTTGTAAGTCGCTCTGGATAAGAGCGTCTGCTAAATGACGTAAATGTAATGTAAATGTAAATGGTCGTGATGGTTTGGGGATGCTTTGCTGCCTCAGGGCCTGGACGACTTATGAAATAAATATGTAATTGTTGTGTTATTTGTTCACTCATGTTCCCTTTATCTAATATTAGGTTTTGGTTGAAGATAAAAACATTCAGTATCACAAATATGCAGAAGTAGAGAAATTTAGAAAGGGGGCAAATACTTTTTCATAGCACTGTCCTATATCCTGGCTAAATAAAGAGGAATGTTTTTGTTCTGATTAGAATATCTTATTGATTGACCTCTGCCCTCTCCTCTTCAGGGAGTATCTGGTCAATACTAGAGTAATGATTATGGAAGATAGATGATGCATTATTGAAAATTCTCCTCCTCTGCAGGGAGGACCTGGGAAAGCAGCTCCAGTCATCTGACCAGCAGCAGCAACAGGCTGTGGCCGCCAGAAGCTGAACTCTAACCCCTGATAACAGGCTGTGGCCGCCAGAAGCTGAACTCTAACCCCTGATAACAGGCTGTGGCCGCCAGAAGCTGAACTCTAACCCCTGATAACAGGCTGTGGCCGCCAGAAGCTGAACTCTAACCCCTGATAACAGGCTGTGGCCGCCAGAAGCTGAACTCTAACCCCTGATAACAGGCTGTGGCCGCCAGAAGCTGAACTCTAACCCCTGATAACAGGCTGTGGCCGCCAGAAGCTGAACTCTAACCCCTGATAGCAGGCTGTGGCCGCCAGAAGCTGAACTCTAACCCCTGATAACAGGCTGTGGCCGCCAGAAGCTGAACTCTAACCCCTGATAACAGGCTGTGGCCGCCAGAAGCTGAACTCTAACCCCTGATAACAGGCTGTGGCCGCCAGAAGCTGAACTCTAACCCCTGATAACAGGCTGTGGCCGCCAGAAGCTGAACTCTAACCGCTGATAGCAGGCTGTGGCCGCCAGAAGCTGAACTCTAACCCCTGATAGCAGGCTGTGGCCGCCAGAAGCTGAACTCTAACCCCTGATAACAGGCTGTGGCCGCCAGAAGCTGAACTCTAACCCCTGATAGCAGGCTGTGGCCGCCAGAAGCTGAACTCTAACCCCTGATAGCAGGCTGTGGCCGCCAGAAGCTGAACTCTAACCCCTGATAGCAGGCTGTGGCCGCCAGAAGCTGAACTCTAACCCCTGATAACAGGCTGTGGCCGCCAGAAGCTGAACTCTAACCCCTGATAGCAGGCTGTGGCCGCCAGAAGCTGAACTCTAACCCCGGATAACAGGCTGTGGCCGCCAGAAGCTGAACTCTAACCCCTGATAACAGGCTGTGGCCGCCAGAAGCTGAACTCTAACCCCTGATAACAGGCTGTGGCCGCCAGAAGCTGAACTCTAACCCCTGATAACAGGCTGTGGCCGCCAGAAGCTGAACTCTAACCCCTGATAACAGGCTGTGGCCGCCAGAAGCTGAACTCTAACCCCTGATAACAGGCTGTGGCCGCCAGAAGCTGAACTCTAACCCCTGATAACAGGCTGTGGCCGCCAGAAGCTGAACTCTAACCCCTGATAACAGGCTGTGGCCGCCAGAAGCTGAACTCTAACCCCTGATAACAGGCTGTGGCCGCCAGAAGCTGAACTCTAACCCCTGATAGCAGGCTGTGGCCGCCAGAAGCTGAACTCTAACCCCTGATAACAGGCTGTGGCCGCCAGAAGCTGAACTCTAACCCCTGATAACAGGCTGGGTTAGGGTTAGGGTTAGGTCTTGGTCATACAGACATGTAGTGGGGTTTACATACGTAATGCCACATGTACTGTATGTGTGTAACTGTGTGGCTGAGTGTGTAACTGTGTGGCTGAGTGTGTAACTGTCTGGCTGAGTGTGTAACTGTCTGGCTGAGTGTGTAACTGTCTGGCTGAGTGTGTAACTGTCTGGCTGAGTGTGTTACTGTCTGGCTGAGTGTGTTACTGTCTGGCTGAGTGTGTTACTGTCTGGCTGAGTGTGTTACTGTCTGGCTGAGTGTGTTACTGTCTGGCTGAGTGTGTTACTGTCTGGCTGAGTGTGTTACTGTCTGGCTGAGTGTGTTACTGTCTGGCTGAGTGTGTTACTGTCTGGCTGAGTGTGTAACTGTCTCGCACCACTTTTGCGTTATTTATTTTTTAGAATTCTTTGAAACAAGTTATTTTTTTCATTTCACTTCACCAATTTGGACTATTTTGTGTATGTCCATTACGTGAAATCCAAATAAAAATGCATTTAAATTACAGGTTGTAATGCAACAAAATAGGAAAAACACCAAGGGGGATGAATCCTTTAGCAAGGCACTGTAGATGGATCTGTAGCCCATTGAAACCTGAAGGTCCTTAACATTCTGTCAAAGTTAGAGGAGAAGAGCTGGTTGGAAAACTGACCAACAGACCGCCGCTGTGTGTGGTTAACATTGTCTACAGGAAACAGTCGGGGAAGAGCATTTACAAGAAAATCAACACTAAACTGAAACTGACCACATCTGGGAGTAAACCTATAAAAGTTTGAAACAGACATTACAACCCACACACATACAGGAGACCCGAGAGCAGTTGACAAATAATAATTTACAGCAAGAGCAACTATGATCGAACGTGTGTGAAGCCTGTTTATAACAGTATATACGGATGTAATGGAATATGTATGTACGCAGCCTGTTTATGAGCCTCAGGACAGCGGGTTAGGGTTAGTTCTCTCCATTAGAGAGTTTGAGGTTGTTAGTAGAGAGTCTGAGGTTGTTAACTAACCTAACCATAACCCTGTCTGTACTGCTGGGGATGAAGTCTAGCTTCCTAACCCTGTCTGTACTGCTGGGGATGAAGTCTAGCTTCCTAACCCTAACCCTGTCTGTACTGCTGGGGATGAAGTCCAGCGTCCTAACCCTAACCCTGTCTGTACTGCTGGGTTAGAGTCTAGCTTCCTAACCATAACCCTGTCTGTACTGCTGGGGATGAAGTCTAGCTTCCTAACCCTAACCCTGTCTGTACTGCTGGGGATGAAGTCTAGCTTCCTAACCATAACCCTGTCTGTACTGCTGGGGATGCAGTCTAGCTTCCTAACCATAACCCTGTCTGTACTGCTGGGGATGAAGTCTAGCTTCCTAACCCTAACCCTGTCTGTACTGCTGGGGATGAAGTCTAGCTTCCTAACCATAACCCTGTCTGTACTGCTGGGGATGAAGTCTAGCTTCCTAACCCTGTCTGTACTGCTGGGGATGAAGTCTAGCTTCCTAACCATAACCCTGTCTGTACTGCTGGGGATGAAGTCTAGCTTCCTAACCCTAACCCTGTCTGTACTGCTGGGGATGAAGTCTAGCTTCCTAACCCTAACCCTGTCTGTACTGCTGGGGATGAAGTCTAGCTTCCTAACCATAACCCTGTCTGTACTGCTGGGGATGAAGTCTAGCTTCCTAACCCTAACCCTGTCTGTACTGCTGGGGATGAAGTCTAGCTTCCTAACCATAACCCTGTCTGTACTGCTGGGGATGAAGTCTAGCTTCCTAACCCTAACCCTGTCTGTACTGCTGGGGATGAAGTCTAGCTTCCTAACCCTAACCCTGTCTGTACTGCTGGGGATGAAGTCTAGCTTCCTAACCCTAACCCTGTCTGTACTGCTGGGGATGAAGTCTAGCTTCCTAACCCTAACCCTGTCTGTACTGCTGGGGATGAAGTCTAGCTTCCTAACCCTAACCCTGTCTGTACTGCTGGGGATGAAGTCTAGCTTCCTAACCCTGTCTGTACTGCTGGGGATGAAGTCTAGCTTCCTAACCATAACCCTGTCTGTACTGCTGGGGATGAAGTCTAGCTTCCTAACCCTAACCCTGTCTGTACTGCTGGGGATGAAGTCTAGCTTCCTAACCCTAACCCTGTCTGTACTGCTGGGGATGAAGTCTAGCTTCCTAACCCTAACCCTGTCTGTACTGCTGGGGATGAAGTCTAGCTTCCTAACCCTAACCCTGTCTGTACTGCTGGGGATGAAGTCTAGCTTCCTAACCCTGTCTGTACTGCTGGGGATGAAGTCTAGCTTCCTAACCATAACCCTGTCTGTACTGCTGGGGATGAAGTCTAGCTTCCTAACCATAACCCTGTCTGTACTGCTGGGGATGAAGTCTAGCTTCCTAACCCTAACCCTGTCTGTACTGCTGGGGATGAAGTCTAGCTTCCTAACCATAACCCTGTCTGTACTGCTGGGGATGAAGTCTAGCTTCCTAACCCTAACCCTGTCTGTACTGCTGGGGATGAAGTCTAGCTTCCTAACCCTAACCCTGTCTGTACTGCTGGGGATGAAGTCTAGCTTCCTAACCCTAACCCTGTCTGTACTGCTGGGGATGAAGTCTAGCTTTCTAACCCTGTCTGTACTGCTGGGGATGAAGTCTAGCTTCCTAACCCTGACCCTGTCTGTACTGCTGGGGATGAAGTATAGCTTCCTAACCCTGTCTGTACTGCTGGGGATGAAGTCTAGCTTCCTAACCATTACCCTGTCTGTACTAGTGGGGATGAAGTCTAGCTTCCTAACCCTAACCCTGTCTGTACTGCTGGGGATGAAGTCTAGCTTCCTAACCCTAACCCTGTCTGTACTGCTGGGGATGAAGTCTAGCTTCCTAACCCTAACCCTGTCTGTACTGCTGGGGATGAAGTCTAGCTTCCTAACCATAACCCTGTCTGTACTGCTGGGGATGAAGTCTAGCTTCCTAACCCTGTCTGTACTGCTGGGGATGAAGTCTAGCTTCCTAACCCTAACCCTGTCTGTACTGCTGGGGATGAAGTCTAGCTTCCTAACCATAACCCTGTCTGTAATGCTGGGGATGAAGTCTAGCTTCCTAACCATAACCCTGTCTGTACTGCTGGGGATGAAGTCTAGCTTCCTAACCATAACCCTGTCTGTACTGCTGGGGATGAAGTCTAGCTTCCTAACCCTAACCCTGTCTGTACTGCTGGGGATGAAGTCTAGCTTCCTAACCCTAACCCTGTCTGTACTGCTGGGGATGAAGTCTAGCTTCCTAACCATAACCCTGTCTGTAATGCTGGGGATGAAGTCTAGCTTCCTAACCATAACCCTGTCTGTACTGCTGGGGATGAAGTCTAGCTTCCTAACCATAACCCTGTCTGTACTGCTGGGGATGAAGTCTAGCTTCCTATCCCTAACCCTGTCTGTACTGCTGGGGATGAAGTCTAGCTTCCTAACCCTGTCTGTACTGCTGGGGATGAAGTCTAGCTTCCTAACCCTAACCCTGTCTGTACTGCTGGGATTGAAGTCTAGCTTCCTAACCCTGTCTGTACTGCTGGGGATGAAGTCTAGCTTCCTAACCCTAACCCTGTCTGTACTGCTGGGGATGAAGTCTAGCTTCCTAACCCTAACCCTGTCTGTACTGCTGGGGATGAAGTCTAGCTTCCTAACCCTGTCTGTACTGCTGGGGATGAAGTCTAGCTTCCTAACCCTAACCCTGTCTGTACTGCTGGGGATGAAGTCTAGCTTCCTAACCATAACCCTGTCTGTACTGCTGGGGATGAAGTCTAGCTTCCTAACCCTGTCTGTACTGCTGGGGATGAAGTCTAGCTTCCTAACCATAACCCTGTCTGTACTGCTGGGGATGAAGTCTAGCTTCCTAACCCTAACCCTGTCTGTACTGCTGGGGATGAAGTCTAGCTTCCTAACCATAACCCTGTCTGTACTGCTGGGGATGAAGTCTAGCTTCCTAACCCTAACCCTGTCTGTACTGCTGGGGATGAAGTCTAGCTTCCTAACCCTAACCCTGTCTGTACTGCTGGGGATGAAGTCTAGCTTCCTAACCCTGTCTATACTGCTGGGGATGAAGTCTAGCTTCCTAACCCTAACCCTGTCTGTACTGCTGGGGATGAAGTCTAGCTTCCTAACCATAACCCTGTCTGTACTGCTGGGGATGAAGTCTAGCTTCCTAACCCTGTCTGTACTGCTGGGGATGAAGTCTAGCTTCCTAACCCTAACCCTGTCTGTACTGCTGGGGATGACGTCTAGCTTCCTAACCCTGTCTGTACTGCTGGGGATGAAGTCTAGCTTCCTAACCCTAACCCTGTCTGTACTGCTGGGGATGAAGTCTAGCTTCCTAACCCTGTCTGTACTGCTGGGGATGAAGTCTAGCTTCCTAACCATAACCCTGTCTGTACTGCTGGGGATGAAGTCTAGTTTCCTAACCCTAACCCTGTCTGTACTGCTGGGGATGAAGTCTAGCTTCCTAACCCTGTCTGTACTGCTGGGGATGAAGTCTAGCTTCCTAACCCTAACCCTGTCTGTACTGCTGGGGATGAAGTCTAGCTTCCTAACCCTAACCCTGTCTGTACTGCTGGGGAAGAAGTCTAGCTTCCTAACCCTAACCCTGTCTGTACTGCTGGGGATGAAGTCTAGCTTCCTAACCCTGTCTGTACTGCTGGGGATGAAGTCTAGCTTCCTAACCATAACCCTGTCTGTACTGCTGGGGATGAAGTCTAGCTTCCTAACCATAACCCTGTCTGTACTGCTGGGGATGAAGTCTAGCTTCCTAACCCTAACCCTGTCTGTACTGCTGGGGATGAAGTCTAGCTTCCTAACCATAACCCTGTCTGTACTGCTGGGGATGAAGTCTAGCTTCCTAACCCTAACCCTGTCTGTACTGCTGGGGATGAAGTCTAGCTTCCTAACCCTAACCCTGTCTGTACTGCTGGGGATGAAGTCTAGCTTCCTAACCCTAACCCTGTCTGTACTGCTGGGATGAAGTCTAGCTTCCTAACCCTGTCTGTACTGCTGGGGATGAAGTCTAGCTTCCTAACCCTGACCCTGTCTGTACTGCTGGGGATGAAGTATAGCTTCCTAACCCTGTCTGTACTGCTGGGGATGAAGTCTAGCTTCCTAACCATTACCCTGTCTGTACTGCTGGGGATGAAGTCTAGCTTCCTAACCATAACCCTGTCTGTACTGCTGGGGATGAAGTCTAGCTTCCTAACCCTAACCCTGTCTGTACTGCTGGGGATGAAGTCTAGCTTCCTAACCCTAACCCTGTCTGTACTGCTGGGGATGAAGTCTAGCTTCCTAACCATAACCCTGTCTGTACTGCTGGGGATGAAGTCTAGCTTCCTAACCCTAACCCTGTCTGTACTGCTGGGGATGAAGTCTAGCTTCCTAACCCTGTCTGTACTGCTGGGGATGAAGTCTAGCTTCCTAACCATAACCCTGTCTGTACTGCTGGGGATGAAGTCTAGCTTCCTAACCATAACCCTGTCTGTACTGCTGGGGATGAAGTCTAGCTTCCTAACCCTAACCCTGTCTGTACTGCTGGGGATGAAGTCTAGCTTCCTAACCATAACCCTGTCTGTACTGCTGGGGATGAAGTCTAGCTTCCTAACCCTAACCCTGTCTGTACTGCTGGGGATGAAGTCTAGCTTCCTAACCGTAACCCTGTCTGTACTGCTGGGGATGAAGTCTAGCTTCCTAACCCTAACCCTGTCTGTACTGCTGGGGATGAAGTCTAGCTTTCTAACCCTGTCTGTACTGCTGGGGATGAAGTCTAGCTTCCTAACCCTGACCCTGTCTGTACTGCTGGGGATGAAGTATAGCTTCCTAACCCTGTCTGTACTGCTGGGGATGAAGTCTAGCTTCCTAACCATTACCCTGTCTGTACTAGTGGGGATGAAGTCTAGCTTCCTAACCCTAACCCTGTCTGTACTGCTGGGGATGAAGTCTAGCTTCCTAACCCTAACCCTGTCTGTACTGCTGGGGATGAAGTCTAGCTTCCTAACCCTAACCCTGTCTGTACTGCTGGGGATGAAGTCTAGCTTCCTAACCATAACCCTGTCTGTACTGCTGGGGATGAAGTCTAGCTTCCTAACCCTGTCTGTACTGCTGGGGATGAAGTCTAGCTTCCTAACCCTAACCCTGTCTGTACTGCTGGGGATGAAGTCTAGCTTCCTAACCATAACCCTGTCTGTAATGCTGGGGATGAAGTCTAGCTTCCTAACCATAACCCTGTCTGTACTGCTGGGGATGAAGTCTAGCTTCCTAACCATAACCCTGTCTGTACTGCTGGGGATGAAGTCTAGCTTCCTAACCCTAACCCTGTCTGTACTGCTGGGGATGAAGTCTAGCTTCCTAACCATAACCCTGTCTGTACTGCTGGGGATGAAGTCTAGCTTCCTAACCATAACCCTGTCTGTAATGCTGGGGATGAAGTCTAGCTTCCTAACCATAACCCTGTCTGTACTGCTGGGGATGAAGTCTAGCTTCCTAACCATAACCCTGTCTGTACTGCTGGGGATGAAGTCTAGCTTCCTATCCCTAACCCTGTCTGTACTGCTGGGGATGAAGTCTAGCTTCCTAACCCTGTCTGTACTGCTGGGGATGAAGTCTAGCTTCCTAACCCTAACCCTGTCTGTACTGCTGGGATTGAAGTCTAGCTTCCTAACCCTGTCTGTACTGCTGGGGATGAAGTCTAGCTTCCTAACCCTAACCCTGTCTGTACTGCTGGGGATGAAGTCTAGCTTCCTAACCCTAACCCTGTCTGTACTGCTGGGGATGAAGTCTAGCTTCCTAACCCTGTCTGTACTGCTGGGGATGAAGTCTAGCTTCCTAACCCTAACCCTGTCTGTACTGCTGGGGATGAAGTCTAGCTTCCTAACCATAACCCTGTCTGTACTGCTGGGGATGAAGTCTAGCTTCCTAACCCTGTCTGTACTGTTGGGGATGAAGTCTAGCTTCCTAACCCTAACCCTGTCTGTACTGCTGGGGATGAAGTCTAGCTTCCTAACCCTAACCCTGTCTGTACTGCTGGGGATGAAGTCTAGCTTCCTAACAATAACCCTGTCTGTACTGCTGGGGATGAAGTCTAGCTTCCTAACCCTAACCCTGTCTGTAATGCTGGGGATGAAGTCTAGCTTCCTAACCATAACCCTGTCTGTACTGCTGGGGATGAAGTCTAGCTTCCTAACCCTGTCTGTACTGCTGGGGATGAAGTCTAGCTTCCTAACCCTAACCCTGTCTGTACTGCTGGGGATGAAGTCTAGCTTCCTAACCCTGTCTGTACTGCTGGGGATGAAGTCTAGCTTCCTAACCCTAACCCTGTCTGTACTGCTGGGGATGAAGTCTAGCTTCCTAACCCTGTCTGTACTGCTGGGGATGAAGTCTAGCTTCCTAACCATAACCCTGTCTGTACTGCTGGGGATGAAGTCTAGTTTCCTAACCCTAACCCTGTCTGTACTGCTGGGGATGAAGTCTAGCTTCCTAACCCTGTCTGTACTGCTGGGGATGAAGTCTAGCTTCCTAACCATAACCCTGTCTGTACTGCTGGGGATGAAGTCTAGCTTCCTAACCCTAACCCTGTCTGTACTGCTGGGGATGAAGTCTAGCTTCCTAACCCTAACCCTGTCTGTACTGCTGGGGATGAAGTCTAGCTTCCTAACCATAACCCTGTCTGTACTGCTGGGGATGAAGTCTAGCTTCCTAACCCTAACCCTGTCTGTAATGCTGGGGATGAAGTCTAGCTTCCTAACCATAACCCTGTCTGTACTGCTGGGGATGAAGTCTAGCTTCCTAACCCTGTCTGTACTGCTGGGGATGAAGTCTAGCTTCCTAACCCTAACCCTGTCTGTACTGCTGGGGATGACGTCTAGCTTCCTAACCCTGTCTGTACTGCTGGGGATGAAGTCTAGCTTCCTAACCCTAACCCTGTCTGTACTGCTGGGGATGAAGTCTAGCTTCCTAACCCTGTCTGTACTGCTGGGGATGAAGTCTAGCTTCCTAACCCTAACCCTGTCTGTACTGCTGGGGATGAAGTCTAGCTTCCTAACCCTGTCTGTACTGCTGGGGATGAAGTCTAGCTTCCTAACCATAACCCTGTCTGTACTGCTGGGGATGAAGTCTATTTTCCTAACCCTAACCCTGTCTGTACTGCTGGGGATGAAGTCTAGCTTCCTAACCCTGTCTGTACTGCTGGGGATGAAGTCTAGCTTCCTAACCATAACCCTGTCTGTACTGCTGGGGATGAAGTCTAGCTTCCTAACCATAACCCTGTCTGTACTGCTGGGGATGAAGTCTAGCTTCCTAACCCTAACCCTGTCTGTACTGCTGGGGATGAAGTCTAGCTTCCTAACCATAACCCTGTCTGTACTGCTGGGGATGAAGTCTAGCTTCCTAACCCTAACCCTGTCTGTACTGCTGGGGATGAAGTCTAGCTTCCTAACCCTAACCCTGTCTGTACTGCTGGGGATGAAGTCTAGCTTCCTAACCCTAACCCTGTCTGTACTGCTGGGATGAAGTCTAGCTTCCTAACCCTGTCTGTACTGCTGGGGATGAAGTCTAGCTTCCTAACCCTGACCCTGTCTGTACTGCTGGGGATGAAGTATAGCTTCCTAACCCTGTCTGTACTGCTGGGGATGAAGTCTAGCTTCCTAACCATTACCCTGTCTGTACTAGTGGGGATGAAGTCTAGCTTCCTAACCCTAACCCTGTCTGTACTGCTGGGGATGAAGTCTAGCTTCCTAACCCTAACCCTGTCTGTACTGCTGGGGATGAAGTCTAGCTTCCTAACCCTAACCCTGTCTGTACTGCTGGGGATGAAGTCTAGCTTCCTAACCATAACCCTGTCTGTACTGCTGGGGATGAAGTCTAGCTTCCTAACCCTGTCTGTACTGCTGGGGATGAAGTCTAGCTTCCTAACACTAACCCTGTCTGTACTGCTGGGGATGAAGTCTAGCTTCCTAACCATAACCCTGTCTGTAATGCTGGGGATGAAGTCTAGCTTCCTAACCATAACCCTGTCTGTACTGCTGGGGATGAAGTCTAGCTTCCTAACCATAACCCTGTCTGTACTGCTGGGGATGAAGTATAGCTTCCTATCCCTAACCCTGTCTGTACTGCTGGGGATGAAGTCTAGCTTCCTAACCCTGTCTGTACTGCTGGGGATGAAGTCTAGCTTCCTAACCCTAACCCTGTCTGTACTGCTGGGATTGAAGTCTAGCTTCCTAACCCTGTCTGTACTGCTGGGGATGAAGTCTAGCTTCCTAACCCTAACCCTGTCTGTACTGCTGGGGATGAAGTCTAACAATAACCCTGTCTGTACTGCTGGGGATGAAGTCTAGCTTCCTAACCCTAACCCTGTCTGTAATGCTGGGGATGAAGTCTAGCTTCCTAACCATAACCCTGTCTGTACTGCTGGGGATGAAGTCTAGCTTCCTAACCCTGTCTGTACTGCTGGGGATGAAGTCTAGCTTCCTAACCCTAACCCTGTCTGTACTGCTGGGGATGAAGTCTAGCTTCCTAACCCTGTCTGTACTGCTGGGGATGAAGTCTAGCTTCCTAACCATAACCCTGTCTGTACTGCTGGGGATGAAGTCTATTTTCCTAACCCTAACCCTGTCTGTACTGCTGGGGATGAAGTCTAGCTTCCTAACCCTGTCTGTACTGCTGGGGATGAAGTCTAGCTTCCTAACCATAACCCTGTCTGTACTGCTGGGGATGAAGTCTAGCTTCCTAACCCTAACCCTGTCTGTACTGCTGGGGATGAAGTCTAGCTTCCTAACCCTAACCCTGTCTGTACTGCTGGGGATGAAGTCTAGCTTCCTAACCCTGTCTGTACTGCTGGGGATGAAGTCTAGCTTCCTAACCATAACCCTGTCGGTACTGCTGGGGATGAAGTCTAGCTTCCTAACCATAACCCTGTCTGTACTGCTGGGGATGAAGTCTAGCTTCCTAACCCTAACCCTGTCTGTACTGCTGGGGATGAAGTCTAGCTTCCTAACCATAACCCTGTCTGTACTGCTGGGGATGAAGTCTAGCTTCCTAACCCTAACCCTGTCTGTACTGCTGGGGATGAAGTCTAGCTTCCTAACCCTAACCCTGTCTGTACTGCTGGGGATGAAGTCTAGCTTCCTAACCCTAACCCTGTCTGTACTGCTGGGATGAAGTCTAGCTTCCTAACCCTGTCTGTACTGCTGGGGATGAAGTCTAGCTTCCTAACCCTGACCCTGTCTGTACTGCTGGGGATGAAGTATAGCTTCCTAACCCTGTCTGTACTGCTGGGGATGAAGTCTAGCTTCCTAACCATTACCCTGTCTGTACTAGTGGGGATGAAGTCTAGCTTCCTAACCCTAACCCTGTCTGTACTGCTGGGGATGAAGTCTAGCTTCCTAACCCTAACCCTGTCTGTACTGCTGGGGATGAAGTCTAGCTTCCTAACCCTAACCCTGTCTGTACTGCTGGGGATGAAGTCTAGCTTCCTAACCCTAACCCTGTCTGTACTGCTGGGATTGAAGTCTAGCTTCCTAACCCTGTCTGTACTGCTGGGGATGAAGTCTAGCTTCCTAACCCTAACCCTGTCTGTACTGCTGGGGATGAAGTCTAACAATAACCCTGTCTGTACTGCTGGGGATGAAGTCTAGCTTCCTAACCCTAACCCTGTCTGTAATGCTGGGGATGAAGTCTAGCTTCCTAACCATAACCCTGTCTGTACTGCTGGGGATGAAGTCTAGCTTCCTAACCCTGTCTGTACTGCTGGGGATGAAGTCTAGCTTCCTAACCCTAACCCTGTCTGTACTGCTGGGGATGAAGTCTAGCTTCCTAACCCTGTCTGTACTGCTGGGGATGAAGTCTAGCTTCCTAACCATAACCCTGTCTGTACTGCTGGGGATGAAGTCTATTTTCCTAACCCTAACCCTGTCTGTACTGCTGGGGATGAAGTCTAGCTTCCTAACCCTGTCTGTACTGCTGGGGATGAAGTCTAGCTTCCTAACCATAACCCTGTCTGTACTGCTGGGGATGAAGTCTAGCTTCCTAACCCTAACCCTGTCTGTACTGCTGGGGATGAAGTCTAGCTTCCTAACCCTAACCCTGTCTGTACTGCTGGGGATGAAGTCTAGCTTCCTAACCCTGTCTGTACTGCTGGGGATGAAGTCTAGCTTCCTAACCATAACCCTGTCGGTACTGCTGGGGATGAAGTCTAGCTTCCTAACCATAACCCTGTCTGTACTGCTGGGGATGAAGTCTAGCTTCCTAACCCTAACCCTGTCTGTACTGCTGGGGATGAAGTCTAGCTTCCTAACCATAACCCTGTCTGTACTGCTGGGGATGAAGTCTAGCTTCCTAACCCTAACCCTGTCTGTACTGCTGGGGATGAAGTCTAGCTTCCTAACCCTAACCCTGTCTGTACTGCTGGGGATGAAGTCTAGCTTCCTAACCCTAACCCTGTCTGTACTGCTGGGATGAAGTCTAGCTTCCTAACCCTGTCTGTACTGCTGGGGATGAAGTCTAGCTTCCTAACCCTGACCCTGTCTGTACTGCTGGGGATGAAGTATAGCTTCCTAACCCTGTCTGTACTGCTGGGGATGAAGTCTAGCTTCCTAACCATTACCCTGTCTGTACTAGTGGGGATGAAGTCTAGCTTCCTAACCCTAACCCTGTCTGTACTGCTGGGGATGAAGTCTAGCTTCCTAACCCTAACCCTGTCTGTACTGCTGGGGATGAAGTCTAGCTTCCTAACCCTAACCCTGTCTGTACTGCTGGGGATGAAGTCTAGCTTCCTAACCATAACCCTGTCTGTACTGCTGGGGATGAAGTCTAGCTTCCTAACCCTGTCTGTACTGCTGGGGATGAAGTCTAGCTTCCTAACACTAACCCTGTCTGTACTGCTGGGGATGAAGTCTAGCTTCCTAACCATAACCCTGTCTGTAATGCTGGGGATGAAGTCTAGCTTCCTAACCATAACCCTGTCTGTACTGCTGGGGATGAAGTCTAGCTTCCTAACCATAACCCTGTCTGTACTGCTGGGGATGAAGTATAGCTTCCTATCCCTAACCCTGTCTGTACTGCTGGGGATGAAGTCTAGCTTCCTAACCCTGTCTGTACTGCTGGGGATGAAGTCTAGCTTCCTAACCCTAACCCTGTCTGTACTGCTGGGATTGAAGTCTAGCTTCCTAACCCTGTCTGTACTGCTGGGGATGAAGTCTAGCTTCCTAACCCTAACCCTGTCTGTACTGCTGGGGATGAAGTCTAGCTTCCTAACCCTAACCCTGTCTGTACTGCTGGGGATGAAGTCTAGCTTCCTAACCCTGTCTGTACTGCTGGGGATGAAGTCTAGCTTCCTAACCCTAACCCTGTCTGTACTGCTGGGGATGAAGTCTAGCTTCCTAACCATAACCCTGTCTGTACTGCTGGGGATGAAGTCTAGCTTCCTAACCCTGTCTGTACTGCTGGGGATGAAGTCTAGCTTCCTAACCCTAACCCTGTCTGTACTGCTGGGGATGAAGTCTAGCTTCCTAACCCTAACCCTGTCTGTACTGCTGGGGATGAAGTCTAGCTTCCTAACCATAACCCTGTCTGTACTGCTGGGGATGAAGTCTAGCTTCCTAACCCTAACCCTGTCTGTAATGCTGGGGATGAAGTCTAGCTTCCTAACCATAACCCTGTCTGTAATGCTGGGGATGAAGTCTAGCTTCCTAACCATAACCCTGTCTGTACTGCTGGGGATGAAGTCTAGCTTCCTAACCATAACCCTGTCTGTACTGCTGGGGATGAAGTCTAGCTTCCTAACCCTAACCCTGTCTGTACTGCTGGGGATGAAGTCTAGCTTCCTAACCCTAACCCTGTCTGTACTGCTGGGGATGAAGTCTAGCTTCCTAACCCTGTCTGTACTGCTGGGGATGAAGTCTAGCTTCCTAACCCTAACCCTGTCTGTACTGCTGGGGATGAAGTCTAGCTTCCTAACCATAACCCTGTCTGTACTGCTGGGGATGAAGTCTAGCTTCCTAACCCTGTCTGTACTGCTGGGGATGAAGTCTAGCTTCCTAACCCTAACCCTGTCTGTACTGCTGGGGATGAAGTCTAGCTTCCTAACCCTAACCCTGTCTGTACTGCTGGGGATGAAGTCTAGCTTCCTAACCATAACCCTGTCTGTACTGCTGGGGATGAAGTCTAGCTTCCTAACCCTAACCCTGTCTGTAATGCTGGGGATGAAGTCTAGCTTCCTAACCATAACCCTGTCTGTACTGCTGGGGATGAAGTCTAGCTTCCTAACCCTGTCTGTACTGCTGGGGATGAAGTCTAGCTTCCTAACCCTAACCCTGTCTGTACTGCTGGGGATGAAGTCTAGCTTCCTAACCCTGTCTGTACTGCTGGGGATGAAGTCTAGCTTCCTAACCCTAACCCTGTCTGTACTGCTGGGGATGAAGTCTAGCTTCCTAACCCTGTCTGTACTGCTGGGGATGAAGTCTAGCTTCCTAACCATAACCCTGTCTGTACTGCTGGGGATGAAGTCTAGTTTCCTAACCCTAACCCTGTCTGTACTGCTGGGGATGAAGTCTAGCTTCCTAACCCTGTCTGTACTGCTGGGGATGAAGTCTAGCTTCCTAACCATAACCCTGTCTGTACTGCTGGGGATGAAGTCTAGCTTCCTAACCCTAACCCTGTCTGTACTGCTGGGGATGAAGTCTAGCTTCCTAACCCTAACCCTGTCTGTACTGCTGGGGATGAAGTCTAGCTTCCTAACCATAACCCTGTCTGTACTGCTGGGGATGAAGTCTAGCTTCCTAACCCTAACCCTGTCTGTAATGCTGGGGATGAAGTCTAGCTTCCTAACCATAACCCTGTCTGTACTGCTGGGGATGAAGTCTAGCTTCCTAACCCTGTCTGTACTGCTGGGGATGAAGTCTAGCTTCCTAGCCCTAACCCTGTCTGTACTGCTGGGGATGAAGTCTAGCTTCCTAACCCTGTCTGTACTGCTGGGGATGAAGTCTAGCTTCCTAACCATAACCCTGTCTGTACTGCTGGGGATGAAGTCTAGTTTCCTAACCCTAACCCTGTCTGTACTGCTGGGGATGAAGTCTAGCTTCCTAACCCTGTCTGTACTGCTGGGGATGAAGTCTAGCTTCCTAACCATAACCCTGTCTGTACTGCTGGGGATGAAGTCTAGCTTACTAACCCTAACCCTGTCTGTACTGCTGGGGATGAAGTCTAGCTTCCTAACCCTAACCCTGTCTGTACTGCTGGGGATGAAGTCTAGCTTCCTAACCCTAACCCTGTCTGTACTGCTGGGGATGAAGTCTAGCTTCCTAACCATAACCCTGTCTGTACTGCTGGGGATGAAGTCTAGCTTCCTAACCCTGTCTGTACTGCTGGGGATGAAGTCTAGCTTCCTAACCATAACCCTGTCTGTACTGCTGGGGATGAAGTCTAGCTTCCTAACCATAACCCTGTCTGTACTGCTGGGGATGAAGTCTAGCTTCCTAACCCTAACCCTGTCTGTACTGCTGGGGATGAAGTCTAGCTTCCTAACCCTAACCCTGTCTGTACTGCTGGGGATGAAGTCTAGCTTCCTAACCCTAACCCTGTCTGTACTGGTTTGGATGAAGTCTAGCTTCCTAACCATAACCCTGTCTGTACTGCTGGGGATGAAGTCTAGCTTCCTAACCCTGTCTGTACTGCTGGGGATGAAGTCTAGCTTCCTAACCATAACCCTGTCTGTACTGCTGGGGATGAAATCTAGCTTCCTAACCATAACCCTGTCTGTACTGCTGGGGATGAAGTCTAGCTTCCTAACACTGTCTGTACTGCTGGGGATGAAGTCTAGCTTCCTAACCATAACCCTGTCTGTACTGCTGGGGATGAAGTCTAGCTTCCTAACCCTGTCTGTACTGCTGGGGATGAAGTCTAGCTTCCTAACCCTAACCCTGTCTGTACTGCTGGGGATGAAGTCTAGCTTCCTAACCATAACCCTGTCTGTAATGCTGGGGATGAAGTCTAGCTTCCTAACCATAACCCTGTCTGTACTGCTGGGGATGAAGTCTAGCTTCCTAACCATAACCCTGTCTGTACTGCTGGGGATGAAGTCTAGCTTCCTAACCCTAACCCTGTCTGTACTGCTGTGGATGAAGTCTAGCTTCCTAACCCTGTCTGTACTGCTGGGGATGAAGTCTAGCTTCCTAACCATAACCCTGTCTGTACTGCTGGGGATGAAGTCTAGCTTCCTAACCCTGTCTGTACTGCTGGGGATGAAGTCTAGCTTCCTAACCCTAACCCTGTCTGTACTGCTGGGGATGAAGTCTAGCTTCCTAACCCTAAACCTGTCTGTACTGCTGGGGATGAAGTCTAGCTTCCTAACCCTGTCTGTACTGCTGGGGATGAAGTCTAGCTTCCTAACCCTAACCCTGTCTGTACTGCTGGGGATGAAGTCTAGCTTCCTAACCATAACCCTGTCTGTACTGCTGGGGATGAAGTCTAGCTTCCTAACCCTGTCTGTACTGCTGGGGATGAAGTCTAGCTTCCTAACCCTAACCCTGTCTGTACTGCTGGGGATGAAGTCTACCTTCCTAACCCTAACCCTGTCTGTACTGCTGGGGATGAAGTCTAGCTTCCTAACCATAACCCTGTCTGTACTGCTGGGGATGAAGTCTAGCTTCCTAACCCTGTCTGTACTGCTGGGGGTGAAGTCTAGCTTCCTAACCCTAACCCTGTCTGTACTGCTGGGGATGAAGTCTAGCTTCCTAACCATAACCCTGTCTGTAATGCTGGGGATGAAGTCTAGCTTCCTAACCATAACCCTGTCTGTATTGCTGGGGATGAAGTCTAGCTTCCTAACCATAACCCTGTCTGTACTGCTGGGGATGAAGTCTAGCTTCCTAACCCTAACCCTGTCTGTACTGCTGGGGATGAAGTCTAGCTTCCTAACCCTGTCTGTACTGCTGGGGATGAAGTCTAGCTTCCTAACCCTAACCCTGTCTGTACTGCTGGGGATGAAGTCTAGCTTCCTAACCCTGTCTGTACTGCTGGGGATGAAGTCTAGCTTCCTAACCCTAACCCTGTCTGTACTGCTGGGGATGAAGTCTAGCTTCCTAACCCTAACCCTGTCTGTACTGCTGGGGATGAAGTCTAGCTTCCTAACCCTGTCTGTACTGCTGGGGATGAAGTCTAGCTTCCTAACCCTAACCCTGTCTGTACTGCTGGGGATGAAGTCTAGCTTCCTAACCATAACCCTGTCTGTAATGCTGGGGATGAAGTCTAGCTTCCTAACCATAACCATGTCTGTACTGCTGGGGATGAAGTCTAGCTTCCTAACCATAACCCTGTCTGTACTGCTGGGGATGAAGTCTAGCTTCCTAACCCTAACCCTGTCTGTACTGCTGGGGATGAAGTCTAGCTTCCTAACCCTGTCTGTACTGCTGGGGATGAAGTCTAGCTTCCTAACCCTAACCCTGTCTGTACTGCTGGGGATGAAGTCTAGCTTCCTAACCCTAACCCTGTCTGTACTGCTGGGGATGAAGTCTAGCTTCCTAACCATAACCCTGTCTGTACTGCTGGGGATGAAGTCTAGCTTCCTAACCCTGTCTGTACTGCTGGGGATGAAGTCTAGCTTCCTAACCCTAACCCTGTCTGTACTGCTGGGGATGAATCTAGCTTCCTAACCATAACCCTGTCTGTAATGCTGGGGATGAAGTCTAGCTTCCTAACCATAACCCTGTCTGTACTGCTGGGGATGAAGTCTAGCTTCCTAACCATAACCCTGTCTGTACTGCTGGGGATGAAGTCTAGCTTCCTAACCCTAACCCTGTCTGTACTGCTGGGGATGAAGTCTAGCTTCCTAACCCTGTCTGTACTGCTGGGGATGAAGTCTAGCTTCCTAACCCTAACCCTGTCTGTACTGCTGGGATTGAAGTCTAGCTTCCTAACCCTGTCTGTACTGCTGGGGATGAAGTCTAGCTTCCTAACCCTAACCCTGTCTGTACTGCTGGGGATGAAGTCTAGCTTCCTAACCATAACCCTGTCTGTACTGCTGGGGATGAAGTCTAGCTTCCTAACCCTGTCTGTACTGCTGGGGATGAAGTCTAGCTTCCTAACCCTAACCCTGTCTGTACTGCTGGGGATGAAGTCTAGCTTCCTAACCCTAACCCTGTCTGTACTGCTGGGGATGAAGTCTAGCTTCCTAACCCTAACCCTGTCTGTAATGCTGGGGATGAAGTCTAGCTTCCTAACCATAACCCTGTCTGTACTGCTGGGGATGAAGTCTAGCTTCCTAACCCTAACCCTGTCTGTACTGCTGGGGATGAAGTCTAGCTTCCTAACCCTGTCTGTACTGCTGGGGATGAAGTCTAGCTTCCTAACCCTAACCCTGTCTGTACTGCTGGGGATGAAGTCTAGCTTCCTAACCCTGTCTGTACTGCTGGGGATGAAGTCTAGCTTCCTAACCCTAACCCTGTCTGTACTGCTGGGGATGAAGTCTAGCTTCCTAACCCTAACCCTGTCTGTACTGCTGGGGATGAAGTCTAGCTTCCTAACCCTGTCTGTACTGCTGGGGATGAAGTATAGCTTCCTAACCCTGTCTGTACTGCTGGGGATGAAGTCTAGCTTCCTAACCATAACCCTGTCTGTACTGCTGGGGATGAAGTCTAGCTTCCTAACCCTAACCCTGTCTGTACTGCTGGGGATGAAGTCTAGCTTCCTAACCCTGTCTGTACTGCTGGGGATGAAGTCTAGCTTCCTAACCCTAACCCTGTCTGTACTGCTGGGGATGAAGTCTAGCTTCCTAACCCTGTCTGTACTGCTGGGGATGAAGTTTAGCTTCCTAACCCTAACCCTGTCTGAACTGCTGGGGATGAAGTCTAGCTTCCTAACCCTAACCCTGTCTGTACTGCTGGGGATGAAGTCTAGCTTCCTAACCCTGTCTGTACTGCTGGGGATGAAGTCTAGCTTCCTAACCCTAACCCTGTCTGTACTGCTGGGGATGAAGTCTAGCTTCCTAACCATAACCCTGTCTGTAATGCTGGGGATGAAGTCTAGCTTCCTAACCATAACCCTGTCTGTACTGCTGGGGATGAAGTCTAGCTTCCTAACCATAACCCTGTCTGTACTGCTGGGGATGAAGTCTAGCTTCCTAATCCTAACCCTGTCTGTACTGCTGGGGATGAAGTCTAGCTTCCTAACCCTGTCTGTACTGCTGGGGATGAAGTCTAGCTTCCTAACCCTAACCCTGTCTGTACTGCTGGGGATGAAGTCTAGCTTCCTAACCCTGTCTGTACTGCTGGGGATGAAGTCTAGCTTCCTAACCCTAACCCTGTCTGTACTGCTGGGGATGAAGTCTAGCTTCCTAACCCTAACCCTGTCTGTACTGCTGGGGATGAAGTCTAGCTTCCTAACCCTGTCTGTACTGCTGGGGATGAAGTCTAGCTTCCTAACCCTAACCCTGTCTGTACTGCTGGGGATGAAGTATAGCTTCCTAACCCTGTCTGTACTGCTGGGGATGAAGTCTAGCTTCCTAACCATAACCCTGTCTGTACTGCTGGGGATGAAGTCTAGCTTCCTAACCCTAACCCTGTCTGTACTGCTGGGGATGAAGTCTAGCTTCCTAACCCTGTCTGTACTGCTGGGGATGAAGTCTAGCTTCCTAACCCTAACCCTGTCTGTACTGCTGGGGATGAAGTATAGCTTCCTAACCCTGTCTGTACTGCTGGGGATGAAGTCTAGCTTCCTAACCCTAACCCTGTCTGTACTGCTGGGGATGAAGTCTAGCTTCCTAACCCTGTCTGTACTGCTGGGGATGAAGTCTAGCTTCCTAACCCTAACCCTGTCTGTACTGCTGGGGATGAAGTCTAGCTTCCTAACCCTGTCTGTACTGCTGGGGATGAAGTCTAGCTTCCTAACCCTGTCTGTACTGCTGGGGATGAAGTCTAGCTTCCTAACCCTAACCCTGTCTGTACTGCTGGGGATGAAGTCTAGCTTCCTAACCCTGTCTGTACTGCTGGGGATGAAGTCTAGCTTCCTAACCATAACCCTGTCTGTACTGCTGGGGATGAAGTCTAGTTTCCTAACCCTAACCCTGTCTGTACTGCTGGGGATGAAGTCTAGCTTCCTAACCCTGTCTGTACTGCTGGGGATGAAGTCTAGCTTCCTAACCATAACCCTGTCTGTACTGCTGGGGATGAAGTCTAGCTTCCTAACCCTAACCCTGTCTGTACTGCTGGGGATGAAGTCTAGCTTCCTAACCCTAACCCTGTCTGTACTGCTGGGGATGAAGTCTAGCTTCCTAACCCTAACCCTGTCTGTACTGCTGGGGATGAAGTCTAGCTTCCTAACCATAACCCTGTCTGTACTGCTGGGGATGAAGTCTAGCTTCCTAACCCTGTCTGTACTGCTGGGGATGAAGTCTAGCTTCCTAACCATAACCCTGTCTGTACTGCTGGGGATGAAGTCTAGCTTCCTAACCATAACCCTGTCTGTACTGCTGGGGATGAAGTCTAGCTTCCTAACCCTAACCCTGTCTGTACTGCTGGGGATGAAGTCTAGCTTCCTAACCCTAACCATGTCTGTATTGCTGGGGATGAAGTCTAGCTTCCTAACCCTAACCCTGTCTGTACTGCTGGGGATGAAGTCTAGCTTCCTAACCATAACCCTGTCTGTACTGCTGGGGATGAAGTCTAGCTTCCTAACCCTGTCTGTACTACTGGGGATGAAGTCTAGCTTCCTAACCATAACCCTGTCTGTACTGCTGGGGATGAAGTCTAGCTTCCTAACCCTAACCCTGTCTGTACTGCTGGGGATGAAGTCTAGCTTCCTAACCCTGTCTGTACTGCTGGGGATGAAGTCTAGCTTCCTAACCCTAACCCTGTCTGTACTGCTGGGGATGAAGTCTAGCTTCCTAACCCTGTCTGTACTGCTGGGGATGAAGTCTAGCTTCCTAACCCTGTCTGTACTGCTGGGGATGAAGTCTAGCTTCCTAACCCTAACCCTGTCTGTACTGCTGGGGATGAAGTCTAGCTTCCTAACCCTGTCTGTACTGCTGGGGATGAAGTCTAGCTTCCTAACCATAACCCTGTCTGTACTGCTGGGGATGAAGTCTAGTTTCCTAACCCTAACCCTGTCTGTACTGCTGGGGATGAAGTCTAGCTTCCTAACCCTGTCTGTACTGCTGGGGATGAAGTCTAGCTTCCTAACCATAACCCTGTCTGTACTGCTGGGGATGAAGTCTAGCTTCCTAACCCTAACCCTGTCTGTACTGCTGGGGATGAAGTCTAGCTTCCTAACCCTAACCCTGTCTGTACTGCTGGGGATGAAGTCTAGCTTCCTAACCCTAACCCTGTCTGTACTGCTGGGGATGAAGTCTAGCTTCCTAACCATAACCCTGTCTGTACTGCTGGGGATGAAGTCTAGCTTCCTAACCCTGTCTGTA
Organism: Coregonus lavaretus; assembly: GCF_964263955.1. NCBI lineage: Eukaryota > Metazoa > Chordata > Actinopteri > Salmoniformes > Salmonidae > Coregonus > Coregonus lavaretus. Next base: position 564,935 of record NC_140010.1, on the reverse strand, counting down.
CTGCTGGGGATGAAGTCTAGCTTCCTAACCATAACCCTGTCTGTACTGCTGGGGATGAAGTCTAGCTTCCTAACCATAACCCTGTCTGTACTGCTGGGGATGAAGTCTAGCTTCCTAACCCTAACCCTGTCTGTACTGCTGGGGATGAAGTCTAGCTTCCTAACCCTAACCATGTCTGTATTGCTGGGGATGAAGTCTAGCTTCCTAACCCTAACCCTGTCTGTACTGCTGGGGATGAAGTCTAGCTTCCTAACCATAACCCTGTCTGTACTGCTGGGGATGAAGTCTAGCTTCCTAACCCTGTCTGTACTACTGGGGATGAAGTCTAGCTTCCTAACCATAACCCTGTCTGTACTGCTGGGGATGAAGTCTAGCTTCCTAACCATAACCCTGTCTGTACTGCTGGGGATGAAGTCTAGCTTCCTAACACTGTCTGTACTGCTGGGGATGAAGTCTAGCTTCCTAACCATAACCCTGTCTGTACTGCTGGGGATGAAGTCTAGCTTCCTAACCCTGTCTGTACTGCTGGGGATGAAGTCTAGCTTCCTAACCCTAACCCTGTCTGTACTGCTGGGGATGAAGTCTAGCTTCCTAACCATAACCCTGTCTGTAATGCTGGGGATGAAGTCTAGCTTCCTAACCATAACCCTGTCTGTACTGCTGGGGATGAAGTCTAGCTTCCTAACCATAACCCTGTCTGTACTGCTGGGGATGAAGTCTAGCTTCCTAACCCTAACCCTGTCTGTACTGCTGGGGATGAAGTCTAGCTTCCTAACCCTGTCTGTACTGCTGGGGATGAAGTCTAGCTTCCTAATCCTAACCCTGTCTGTACTGCTGGGGATGAAGTCTAGCTTCCTAACCCTAACCCTGTCTGTACTGCTGGGGATGAAGTCTAGCTTCCTAACCCTAACCCTGTCTGTACTGCTGGGGATGAAGTCTAGCTTCCTAACCCTGTCTGTACTGCTGGGGATGAAGTCTAGCTTCCTAACCCTAACCCTGTCTGTACTGCTGGGGATGAAGTCTAGCTTCCTAACCATAACCCTGTCTGTACTGCTGGGGATGAAGTCTAGCTTCCTAACCCTGTCTGTACTGCTGGGGATGAAGTCTAGCTTCCTAACCCTAACCCTGTCTGTACTGCTGGGGATGAGGTCTAGCTTCCTAACCCTAACCCTGTCTGTACTGCTGGGGATGAAGTCTAGCTTCCTAACCATAACCCTGTCTGTACTGCTGGGGATGAAGTCTAGCTTCCTAACCCTGTCTGTACTGCTGGGGATGAAGTCTAGCTTCCTAACCCTAACCCTGTCTGTACTGCTGGGGATGAAGTCTAGCTTCCTAACCATAACCCTGTCTGTAATGCTGGGGATGAAGTCTAGCTTCCTAACCATAACCCTGTCTGTACTGCTGGGGATGAAGTCTAGCTTCCTAACCATAACCCTGTCTGTACTGCTGGGGATGAAGTCTAGCTTCCTAACCCTAACCCTGTCTGTACTGCTGGGGATGAAGTCTAGCTTCCTAACCCTGTCTGTACTGCTGGGGATGAAGTCTAGCTTCCTAACCCTAACCCTGTCTGTACTGCTGGGGATGAAGTCTAGCTTCCTAACCCTGTCTGTACTGCTGGGGATGAAGTCTAGCTTCCTAACCCTAACCCTGTCTGTACTGCTGGGGATGAAGTCTAGCTTCCTAACCCTAACCCTGTCTGTACTGCTGGGGATGAAGTCTAGCTTCCTAACCCTGTCTGTACTGCTGGGGATGAAGTCTAGCTTCCTAACCCTAACCCTGTCTGTACTGCTGGGGATGAAGTCTAGCTTCCTAACCATAACCCTGTCTGTAATGCTGGGGATGAAGTCTAGCTTCCTAACCATAACCCTGTCTGTACTGCTGGGGATGAAGTCTAGCTTCCTAACCATAACCCTGTCTGTACTGCTGGGGATGAAGTCTAGCTTCCTAACCCTGTCTGTACTGCTGGGGATGAAGTCTAGCTTCCTAACCATAACCCTGTCTGTACTGCTGGGGATGAAGTCTAGCTTCCTAACCATAACCCTGTCTGTACTGCTGGGGATGAAGTCTAGCTTCCTAACCCTAACCCTGTCTGTACTGCTGGGGATGAAGTCTAGCTTCCTAACCCTAACCATGTCTGTATTGCTGGGGATGAAGTCTAGCTTCCTAACCCTAACCCTGTCTGTACTGCTGGGGATGAAGTCTAGCTTCCTAACCATAACCCTGTCTGTACTGCTGGGGATGAAGTCTAGCTTCCTAACCCTGTCTGTACTACTGGGGATGAAGTCTAGCTTCCTAACCATAACCCTGTCTGTACTGCTGGGGATGAAGTCTAGCTTCCTAACCATAACCCTGTCTGTACTGCTGGGGATGAAGTCTAGCTTCCTAACACTGTCTGTACTGCTGGGGATGAAGTCTAGCTTCCTAACCATAACCCTGTCTGTACTGCTGGGGATGAAGTCTAGCTTCCTAACCCTGTCTGTACTGCTGGGGATGAAGTCTAGCTTCCTAACCCTAACCCTGTCTGTACTGCTGGGGATGAAGTCTAGCTTCCTAACCATAACCCTGTCTGTAATGCTGGGGATGAAGTCTAGCTTCCTAACCATAACCCTGTCTGTACTGCTGGGGATGAAGTCTAGCTTCCTAACCATAACCCTGTCTGTACTGCTGGGGATGAAGTCTAGCTTCCTAACCCTGTCTGTACTGCTGGGGATGAAGTCTAGCTTCCTAACCCTAACCCTGTCTGTACTGCTGGGGATGAAGTCTAGCTTCCTAACCATAACCCTGTCTGTAATGCTGGGGATGAAGTCTAGCTTCCTAACCATAACCCTGTCTGTACTGCTGGGGATGAAGTCTAGCTTCCTAACCATAACCCTGTCTGTACTGCTGGGGATGAAGTCTAGCTTCCTAACCCTAACCCTGTCTGTACTGCTGGGGATGAAGTCTAGCTTCCTAACCCTGTCTGTACTGCTGGGGATGAAGTCTAGCTTCCTAACCCTAACCCTGTCTGTACTGCTGGGGATGAAGTCTAGCTTCCTAACCCTGTCTGTACTGCTGGGGATGAAGTCTAGCTTCCTAACCATAACCCTGTCTGTAATGCTGGGGATGAAGTCTAGCTTCCTAACCATAACCCTGTCTGTACTGCTGGGGATGAAGTCTAGCTTCCTAACCATAACCCTGTCTGTACTGCTGGGGATGAAGTCTAGCTTCCTAACCCTGTCTGTACTGCTGGGGATGAAGTCTAGCTTCCTAACCATAACCCTGTCTGTACTGCTGGGGATGAAGTCTAGCTTCCTAACCATAACCCTGTCTGTACTGCTGGGGATGAAGTCTAGCTTCCTAACCCGAACCCTGTCTGTACTGCTGGGGATGAAGTCTAGCTTCCTAACCCTAACCCTGTCTGTACTGCTGGGGATGAAGTCTAGCTTCCTAACCCTGTCTGTACTGCTGGGGATGAAGTCTAGCTTCCTAACCCTGTCTGTACTGCTGGGGATGAAGTCTAGCTTCCTAACCATAACCCTGTCTGTACTGCTGGGGATGAAGTCTAGCTTCCTAACCATAACCCTGTCTGTACTGCTGGGGATGAAGTCTAGCTTCCTAACACTGTCTGTACTGCTGGGGATGAAGTCTAGCTTCCTAACCATAACCCTGTCTGTACTGCTGGGGATGAAGTCTAGCTTCCTAACCCTGTCTGTACTGCTGGGGATGAAGTCTAGCTTCCTAACCCTAACCCTGTCTGTACTGCTGGGGATGAAGTCTAGCTTCCTAACCATAACCCTGTCTGTACTGCTGGGGATGAAGTCTAGCTTCCTAACCATGACCCTGTCTGTACTGCTGGGGATGAAGTCTAGCTTCCTAACCATAACCCTGTCTGTACTGCTGGGGATGAAGTCTAGCTTCCTAACCCTAACCCTGTCTGTACTGCTGGGGATGAAGTCTAGCTTCCTAACCCTGTCTGTACTGCTGGGGATGAAGTCTAGCTTCCTAACCCTAACCCTGTCTGTACTGCTGGGGATGAAGTCTAGCTTCCTAACCCTGTCTGTACTGCTGGGGATGAAGTCTAGCTTCCTAACCCTAACCCTGTCTGTACTGCTGGGGATGAAGTCTAGCTTCCTAACCCTAACCCTGTCTGTACTGCTGGGGATGAAGTCTAGCTTCCTAACCCTGTCTGTACTGCTGGGGATGAAGTCTAGCTTCCTAACCCTAACCCTGTCTGTACTGCTGGGGATGAAGTCTAGCTTCCTAACCATAACCCTGTCTGTACTGCTGGGGATGACGTCTAGCTTCCTAACCCTGTCTGTACTGCTGGGGATGAAGTCTAGCTTCCTAACCCTAACCCTGTCTGTACTGCTGGGGATGAAGTCTAGCTTCCTAACCCTGTCTGTACTGCTGGGGATGAAGTCTAGCTTCCTAACCCTAACCCTGTCTGTACTGCTGGGGATGAAGTCTAGCTTCCTAACCCTAACCCTGTCTGTACTGCTGGGGATGAAGTCTAGCTTCCTAACCATAACCATGTCTGTAATGCTGGGGATGAAGTCTAGCTTCCTAACCATAACCCTGTCTGTACTGCTGGGGATGAAGTCTAGCTTCCTAACCATAACCCTGTCTGTACTGCTGGGGATGAAGTCTAGCTTCCTAACCCTTACCCTGTCTGTACTGCTGGGGATGAAGTCTAGCTTCCTAACCCTGTCTGTACTGCTGGGGATGAAGTCTAGCTTCCTAACCCTAACCCTGTCTGTACTGCTGGGGATGAAGTCTAGCTTCCTAACCCTGTCTGTACTGCTGGGGATGAAGTCTAGCTTCCTAACCCTAACCCTGTCTGTACTGCTGGGGATGAAGTCTAGCTTCCTAACCCTGTCTGTACTGCTGGGGATGAAGTCTAGCTTCCTAACCCTAACCCTGTCTGTACTGCTGGGGATGAAGTTTAGCTTCATAACCCTGTCTGTACTGCTGGGGATGAAGTCTAGCTTCCTAACCCTAACCCTGTCTGTACTGCTGGGGATGAAGTCTAGCTTCCTAACCCTGTCTGTACTAATGGGGATGAAGTCTAGCTTCCTAACCCTGTCTGTACTGTTGGGATGAAGTCTAGCTTCCTAACCATAACCCTGTCTGTACTGCTGGGGATGAAGTCTAGCTTCCTAACCCTAACCCTGTCTGTACTGCTGGGGATGAAGTCTAGCTTCCTATCCCTGTCTGTACTGCTGGGGATGAAGTCTAGCTTCCTAACCATAACCCTGTCTGTACTGCTGGGGATGAAGTCTAGCTTCCTAACCCTAACCCTGTCTGTACTGCTGGGGATGAAGTCTAGCTTCCTAACCCTAACCCTGTCTGTACTGCTGGGGATGAAGTCTAGCTTCCTAACCCTAACCCTGTCTGTACTGCTGGGGATGAAGTCTAGCTTCCTAACCATAACCCTGTCTGTACTGCTGGGGATGAAGTCTAGCTTCCTAACCCTGTCTGTACCACTGGGGATGAAGTCTAGCTTCCTAACCATAACCCTGTCTGTACTGCTGGGGATGAAGTCTAGCTTCCTAACCATAACCCTGTCTGTACTGCTGGGGATGAAGTCTAGCTTCCTAACACTGTCTGTACTGCTGGGGATGAAGTCTAGCTTCCTAACCATAACCCTGTCTGTACTGCTGGGGATGAAGTCTAGCTTCCTAACCATAACCCTGTCTGTACTGCTGGGGATGAAGTCTAGCTTCCTAACCATAACCCTGTCTGTACTGCTGGGGATGAAGTCTAGCTTCCTAACACTGTCTGTACTGCTGGGGATGAAGTCTAGCTTCCTAACCATAACCCTGTCTGTACTGCTGGGGATGAAGTCTAGCTTCCTAACCCTAACCCTGTCTGTACTGCTGGGGATGAAGTCTAGCTTCCTAACCCTAACCCTGTCTGTACTGCTGGGGATGAAGTCTAGCTTCCTAACCATAACCCTGTCTGTACTGCTGGGGATGAAGTCTAGCTTCCTAACCCTGTCTGTACCACTGGGGATGAAGTCTAGCTTCCTAACCATAACCCTGTCTGTACTGCTGGGGATGAAGTCTAGCTTCCTAACCATAACCCTGTCTGTACTGCTGGGGATGAAGTCTAGCTTCCTAACACTGTCTGTACTGCTGGGGATGAAGTCTAGCTTCCTAACCATAACCCTGTCTGTACTGCTGGGGATGAAGTCTAGCTTCCTAACCATAACCCTGTCTGTACTGCTGGGGATGAAGTCTAGCTTCCTAACACTGTCTGTACTGCTGGGGATGAAGTCTAGCTTCCTAACCATAACCCTGTCTGTACTGCTGGGGATGAAGTCTAGCTTCCTAACCATAACCCTGTCTGTACTGCTGGGGATGAAGTCTAGCTTCCTAACCATAACCCTGTCTGTAATGCTGGGGATGAAGTCTAGCTTCCTAACCATAACCCTGTCTGTACTGCTGGGGATGAAGTCTAGCTTCCTAACCATAACCCTGTCTGTACTGCTGGGGATGAAGTCTAGCTTCCTAACCCTAACCCTGTCTGTACTGCTGGGGATGAAGTCTAGCTTCCTAACCCTGTCTGTACTGCTGGGGATGAAGTCTAGCTTCCTAACCCTAACCCTGTCTGTACTGCTGGGGATGAAGTCTAGCTTCCTAACTTTGTCTGTACTGCTGGGGATGAAGTCTAGCTTCCTAACCCTAACCCTGTCTGTACTGATGGGGATGAAGTCTAGCTTCCTAACCCTAACCCTGTCTGTACTGCTGGGGATGAAGTCTAGCTTCCTAACCCTGTCTGTACTGCTGGGGATGAAGTCTAGCTTCCTAACCCTAACCCTGTCTGTACTGCTGGGGATGAAGTCTAGCTTCCTAACCATAACCCTGTCTGTACTGCTGGGGATGAAGTCTAGCTTCCTAACCCTGTCTGTACTGCTGGGGATGAAGTCTAGCTTCCTAACCCTAACCCTGTCTGTACTGCTGGGGATGAAGTCTAGCTTCCTAACCCTAACCCTGTCTGTACTGCTGGGGATGAAGTCTAGCTTCCTAACCATAACCCTGTCTGTACTGCTGGGGATGAAGTCTAGCTTCCTAACCCTAACCCTGTCTGTACTGCTGGGGATGAAGTCTAGCTTCCTAACCATAACCCTGTCTGTACTGCTGGGGATGAAGTCTAGCTTCCTAACCCTGTCTGTACTGCTGGGGATGAAGTCTAGCTTCCTAACCCTAACCCTGTCTGTACTGCTGGGGATGAAGTCTAGCTTCCTAACCCTGTCTGTACTGCTGGGGATGAAGTCTAGCTTCCTAACCCTAACCCTGTCTGTACTGCTGGGGATGAAGTCTAGCTTCCTAACCCTGTCTGTACTGCTGGGGATGAAGTCTAGCTTCCTAACCCTAACCCTGTCTGTACTGCTGGGGATGAAGTCTAGCTTCCTAACCCTGTCTGTACTGCTGGGGATGAAGTCTAGCTTCCTAACCATAACCCTGTCTGTTGGGGATGAAGTATAATTTCCTAACCATAACCCTGTCTGTACTGCTGGGGATGAAGTCTAGCTTCCTAACCCTAACCTTGTCTGTAATGCTGGGGATGAAGTCTAGCTTCCTAACCATAACCCTGTCTGTACTGCTGGGGATGAAGTCTAGCTTCCTAACCCTGTCTGTACTGCTGGGGATGAAGTCTAGCTTCCTAACCCTAACCCTGTCTGTACTGCTGGGGATGAAGTCTAGCTTCCTAACCCTGTCTGTACTGCTGGGGATGAAGTCTAGCTTCCTAACCCTAACCCTGTCTGTACTGCTGGGGATGAAGTCTAGCTTCCTAACCCTGTCTGAACTGCTGGGGATGAAGTCTAGCTTCCTAACCATTACCCTGTCTGTACTGCTGGGGATGAAGTCTAGCTTCCTAACCCTAACCCTGTCTGTACTGCTGGGGATGAAGTCTAGCTTCCTAACCCTAACCCTGTCTGTACTGCTGGGGATGAAGTCTAGCTTCCTAACACTAACCCTGTCTGTACTGCTGGGGATGAAGTCTAGCTTCCTAACCATAACCCTGTCTGTACTGCTGGGGATGAAGTCTAGCTTCCTAACCATAACCCTGTCTGTACTGCTGGGGATGAAGTCTAGCTTCCTAACCCTAACCCTGTCTGTAATGCTGGGGATGAAGTCTAGCTTCCTAACCATAACCCTGTCTGTACTGCTGGGGATGAAGTCTAGCTTCCTAACCCTGTCTGTACTGCTGGGGATGAAGTATAGCTTCCTAACCCTGTCTGTACTGCTGGGGATGAAGTCTAGCTTCCTAACCCTAACCCTGTCTGTACTGCTGGGGATGAAGTCTAGCTTCCTAACCCTGTCTGTACTGCTGGGGATGAAGTCTAGCTTCCTAACCCTAACCCTGTCTGTACTGCTGGGGATGAAGTCTAGCTTCCTAACCCTGTCTGTACTGCTGGGGATGAAGTCTAGCTTCCTAACCATAACCCTGTCTGTACTGCTGGGGATGAAGTCTAGTTTCCTAACCCTAACCCTGTCTGTACTGCTGGGGATGAAGTCTAGCTTCCTAACCCTGTCTGTACTGCTGGGGATGAAGTCTAGCTTCCTAACCATAACCCTGTCTGTACTGCTGGGGATGAAGTCTAGCTTCCGAACCCTAACCCTGTCTGTACTGCTGGGGATGAAGTCTAGCTTCCTAACCCGAACCCTGTCTGTACTGCTGGGGATGAAGTCTAGCTTCCTAACCCTAACCCTGTCTGTACTGCTGGGGATGAAGTCTAGCTTCCTAACCCTGTCTGTACTGCTGGGGATGAAGTCTAGCTTCCTAACCCTGTCTGTACTGCTGGGGATGAAGTCTAGCTTCCTAACCATAACCCTGTCTGTACTGCTGGGGATGAAGTCTAGCTTCCTAACCATAACCCTGTCTGTACTGCTGGGGATGAAGTCTAGCTTCCTAACACTGTCTGTACTGCTGGGGATGAAGTCTAGCTTCCTAACCATAACCCTGTCTGTACTGCTGGGGATGAAGTCTAGCTTCCTAACCCTGTCTGTACTGCTGGGGATGAAGTCTAGCTTCCTAACCCTAACCCTGTCTGTACTGCTGGGGATGAAGTCTAGCTTCCTAACCATAACCCTGTCTGTACTGCTGGGGATGAAGTCTAGCTTCCTAACCATGACCCTGTCTGTACTGCTGGGGATGAAGTCTAGCTTCCTAACCATAACCCTGTCTGTACTGCTGGGGATGAAGTCTAGCTTCCTAACCCTAACCCTGTCTGTAATGCTGGGGATGAAGTCTAGCTTCCTAACCATAACCCTGTCTGTACTGCTGGGGATGAAGTCTAGCTTCCTAACCCTAACCCTGTCTGTACTGCTGGGGATGAAGTCTAGCTTCCTAACCCTGTCTGTACTGCTGGGGATGAAGTCTAGCTTCCTAACCCTAACCCTGTCTGTACTGCTGGGGATGAAGTCTAGCTTCCTAACCCTGTCTGTACTGCTGGGGATGAAGTCTAGCTTCCTAACCCTAACCCTGTCTGTACTGCTGGGGATGAAGTCTAGCTTCCTAACCCTAACCCTGTCTGTACTGCTGGGGATGAAGTCTAGCTTCCTAACCCTAACCCTGTCTGTACTGCTGGGGATGAAGTCTAGCTTCCTAACCATAACCCTGTCTGTACTGCTGGGGATGAAGTCTAGCTTCCTAACCCTGTCTGTACTGCTGGGGATGAAGTCTAGCTTCCTAACCCTAACCCTGTCTGTACTGCTGGGGATGAAGTCTAGCTTCCTAACCATAACCCTGTCTGTAATGCTGGGGATGAAGTCTAGCTTCCTAACCATAACCCTGTCTGTACTGCTGGGGATGAAGTCTAGCTTCCTAACCATAACCCTGTCTGTACTGCTGGGGATGAAGTCTAGCTTCCTAACCCTAACCCTGTCTGTACTGCTGGGGATGAAGTCTAGCTTCCTAAGTCTAACCCTGTCTGTACTGCTGGGGATGAAGTCTAGCTTCCTAACCCTGTCTGTACTACTGGGGATTAAGTCTAGCTTCCTAACCCTAACCCTGTCTGTACTGCTGGGGATGAAGTCTAGCTTCCTAACCCTGTCTGTACTGCTGGGGATGAAGTCTAGCTTCCTAACCATAACCCTGTCTGTACTGCTGGGGATGAAGTCTAGCTTCCTAACCCTAACCCTGTCTGTACTGCTGGGGATGAAGTCTAGCTTCCTAACCCTGTCTGTACTGCTGGGGATGAAGTCTAGCTTCCTAACCATAACCCTGTCTGTACTGCTGGGGATTAAGTCTATCTTCCTAACCCTGTCTGTACTGCTGGGGATGAAGTCTAGCTTCCTAACCCTAACCCTGTCTGTACTGCTGGGGATGAAGTCTAGCTTCCTAACCCTGTCTGTACTGCTGGGGATGAAGTCTAGCTTCCTAACCATAACCCTGTCTGTACTGCTGGGGATGAAGTCTAGCTTCCTAACCCTAACCCTGTCTGTACTGCTGGGGATGAAGTCTAGCTTCCTAACCCTGTCTGTACTGCTGGGGATGAAGTCTACCTTCCTAACCCTAACCCTGTCTGTACTGCTGGGGATGAAGTCTAGCTTCCTAACCCTGTCTGTACTGCTGGGGATGAAGTCTAGCTTCCTAACCCTAACCCTGTCTGTACTGAAGGGGATGAAGTCTAGCTTCCTAACCCTAACCCTGTCTGTACTGCTGGGGATGAAGTCTAGCTTCCTAACCATAACCCTGTCTGTACTGCTGGGGATGAAGTCTAGCTTCCTAACCCTAACCCTGTCTGTACTGCTGGGGATGAAGTCTAGGTTCCTAACCCTGTCTGTACTGCTGGGGATGAAGTCTAGCTTCCTAACCATAACCCTGTCTGTACTGCTGGGGATGAAGTCTAGCTTCCTAACCATAACCCTGTCTGTCCTGTTGGGGATGAAGTCTAGCTTCCAAACCCTGTCTGTACTGCTGTGGATGAAGTCTAGCTTCCTAACCCTAACCCTGTCTGTACTGCTGGGGATGAAGTCTAGCTTCCTAACCATAACCCTGTCTGTACTGCTGGGGATGAAGAGTAGCTTCCTAACCCTGTCTGTACTGCTGGGGATGAAGTCTAGCTTCCTAACCCTGTCTGTACTGCTGGGGATGAAGTCTAGCTTCCTAACCCTAACCCTGTCTGTACTGCTGGGGATGAAGTCTAGCTTCCTAATCCTAACCCTGTCTGTACTGCTGGGGATGAAGTCTAGCTTCCTAACCCTGTCTGTACTGCTGGGGATGAAGTCTAGCTTCCTAACCATAACCCTGTCTGTACTGCTGGGGATGAAGTCTAGCTTCCTAACCCTGTCTGTACTGCTGGGGATGAAGTCTAGCTTCCTAACCATAACCCTGTCTGTACTGCTGGGGATGAAGTCTAGCTTCCTAAGCATAACCCTGTCTGTAATGCTGGGGATGAAGTCTAGCTTCCTAACCATAACCCTGTCTGTACTGCTGGGGATGAAGTCTAGCTTCCTAACCATAACCCTGTCTGTACTGCTGGGGATGAAGTCTAGCTTCCTAACCCTAACCCTGTCTGTACTGCTGGGGATGAAGTCTAGCTTCCTAACCCTGTCTGTACTGCTGGGGATGAAGTCTAGCTTCCTAACCCTAACCCTGTCTGTACTGCTGGGGATGAAGTCTAGCTTCCTAACCCTGTCTGTACTGCTGGGGATGAAGTCTAGCTTCCTAACCCTAACCCTGTCTGTACTGCTGGGGATGAAGTCTAGCTTCCTAACCCTAACCCTGTCTGTACTGCTGGGGATGAAGTCTAGCTTCCTAACCCTAACCCTGTCTGTACTGCTGGGGATGAAGTCTAGCTTCCTAACCCTGTCTGTACTGCTGGGGATGAAGTCTAGCTTCCTAACCCTAACCCTGTCTGTACTGCTGGGGATGAAGTCTAGCTTCCTAACCCTGTCTGTACTGCTGGGGATGAAGTCTAGCTTCCTAACCATTACCCTGTCTGTACTGCTGGGGATGAAGTCTAGCTTCCTAACCCTAACCCTGTCTGTACTGCTGGGGATGAAGTCTAGCTTCCTAACCCTAACCCTGTCTGTACTGCTGGGGATGAAGTCTAGCTTCCTAACCATAACCCTGTCTGTACTGCTGGGGATGAAGTCTAGCTTCCTAACCCTGTCTGTACTGCTGGGGATGAAGTCTAGCTTCCTAACCCTAACCCTGTCTGTACTGCTGGGGATGAAGTCTAGCTTCCTAACCATAACCCTGTCTGTAATGCTGGGGATGAAGTCTAGCTTCCTAACCATAACCCTGTCTGTACTGCTGGGGATGAAGTCTAGCTTCCTAACCATAACCCTGTCTGTACTGCTGGGGATGAAGTCTAGCTTCCTAACCCTAACCCTGTCTTTACTGCTGGGGATGAAGTCTAGCTTCCTAAGTCTAACCCTGTCTGTACTGCTGGGGATGAAGTCTAGCTTCCTAACCCTGTCTGTACTGCTGGGGATGAAGTCTAGCTTCCTAACCCTAACCCTGTCTGTACTGCTGGGGATGAAGTCTAGCTTCCTAACCCTAACCCTGTCTGTACTGCTGGGGATGAAGTCTAGCTTCCTAACCCTAACCCTGTCTGTACTGCTGGGGATGAAGTCTAGCTTCCTAACCCTAACCCTGTCTGTACTGCTGGGGATGAAGTCTAGCTTCCTAACCCTAACCCTGTCTGTACTGCTGGGGATGAAGTCTAGCTTCCTAACCATAACCCTGTCTGTACTGCGGGGGATGAAGTCTAGCTTCCTAACCCTAACCCTGTCTGTACTGCTGGGGATGAAGTCTAGGCTTCCAAACCCTAACCCTGTCTGTACTGCTGTGGATGAAGTCTAGCTTCCTAACCCTGTCTGTACTACTGGGGATGAAGTCTAGCTTCCTAACCCTAACCCTGTCTGTAATGCTGGGGATGAAGTCTAGCTTCCTAACCATAACCCTGTCTGTACTGCTGGGGATGAAGTCTAGCTTCCTAACCCTGTCTGTACTGCTTGGGGTTAAGTCTAGCTTCCTAACCCTAACCCTGTCTGTACTGCTGGGGATGAAGTCTAGCTTCCTAACCCTGTCTGTACTGCTGGGGATGAAGTCTAGCTTCCTAACCCTAACCCTGTCTGTACTGCTGGGGATGAAGTCTAGCTTCCTAACCCTGTCTGTACTGCTGGGGATGAAGTCCAGCTTCCTACCCTAACCCTGTCTGTACTGCTGGGGATGAAGTCTAGCTTCCTAACCCTGTCTGTACTACTGGGGATGAAGTCTAGCTTCCTAACCCTAACCCTGTCTGTACTGCTGGGGATGAAGTCTAGCTTCCTAACCCTGTCTGTACTGCTGGGGATGAAGTCTAGCTTCCTAACCATAACCCTGTCTGTACTGCTGGGGATGAAGTCTAGCTTCCTAACCCTAACCCTGTCTGTACTGCTGGGGATGAAGTCTAGCTTCCTAACCCTGTCTGTACTGCTGGGGATGAAGTCTAGCTTCCTAACCATAACCCTGTCTGTACTGCTGGGGATTAAGTCTATCTTCCTAACCCTGTCTGTACTGCTGGGGATGAAGTCTAGCTTCCTAACCCTAACCCTGTCTGTACTGCTGGGGATGAAGTCTAGCTTCCTAACCCTGTCTGTACTGCTGGGGATGAAGTCTAGCTTCCTAACCATAACCCTGTCTGTACTGCTGGGGATGAAGTCTAGCTTCCTAACCCTAACCCTGTCTGTACTGCTGGGGATGAAGTCTAGCTTCCTAACCCTGTCTGTACTGCTGGGGATGAAGTCTACCTTCCTAACCCTAACCCTGTCTGTACTGCTGGGGATGAAGTCTAGCTTCCTAACCCTGTCTGTACTGCTGGGGATGAAGTCTAGCTTCCTAACCCTAACCCTGTCTGTACTGAAGGGGATGAAGTCTAGCTTCCTAACCCTAACCCTGTCTGTACTGCTGGGGATGAAGTCTAGCTTCCTAACCATAACCCTGTCTGTACTGCTGGTGATGAAGTCTAGCTTCCTAACCCTAACCCTGTCTGTACTGCTGGGGATGAAGTCTAGGTTCCTAACCCTGTCTGTACTGCTGGGGATGAAGTCTAGCTTCCTAACCATAACCCTGTCTGTACTGCTGGGGATGAAGTCTAGCTTCCTAACCATAACCCTGTCTGTCCTGTTGGGGATGAAGTCTAGCTTCCTAACCCTGTCTGTACTGCTGTGGATGAAGTCTAGCTTCCTAACCCTAACCCTGTCTGTACTGCTGGGGATGAAGTCTAGCTTCCTAACCATAACCCTGTCTGTACTGCTGGGGATGAAGAGTAGCTTCCTAACCCTGTCTGTACTGCTGGGGATGAAGTCTAGCTTCCTAACCCTGTCTGTACTGCTGGGGATGAAGTCTAGCTTCCTAACCCTAACCCTGTCTGTACTGCTGGGGATGAAGTCTAGCTTCCTAATCCTAACCCTGTCTGTACTGCTGGGGATGAAGTCTAGCTTCCTAACCCTGTCTGTACTGCTGGGGATGAAGTCTAGCTTCCTAACCATAACCCTGTCTGTACTGCTGGGGATGAAGTCTAGCTTCCTAACCCTGTCTGTACTGCTGGGGATGAAGTCTAGCTTCCTAACCATAACCCTGTCTGTACTGCTGGGGATGAAGTCTAGCTTCCTAACCCTAACCCTGTCTGTACTGCTGGGGATGAAGTCTAGCTTCCTAACCCTGTCTGTACTGCTGGGGATGAAGTCTAGCTTCCTAACCCTGTCTGTACTGCTGGGGATGAAGTCTAGCTTCCTAACCCTAACCCTGTCTGTAATGCTGGGGATGAAGTCTAGCTTCCTAACCCTAACCCTGTCTGTACTGCTGGGGATGAAGTCTAGCTTCCTAACCCTGTCTGTACTGCTGGGGATGAAGTCTAGCTTCCTAACCCTAACCCTGTCTGTACTGCTGGGGATGAAGTCTAGCTTCCTAACCCTGTCTGTACTGCTGGGGATGAAGTCTAGCTTCCTAACCCTAACCCTGTCTGTACTGCTGGGGATGAAGTCTAGCTTCCTAACCATAACCCTGTCTGTACTGCTGGGGATGAAGTCTATTTTCCTAATCCTGTCTGTCCTGCTGGGGATGAAGTCTAGCTTCCTAACCCTAACCCTGTCTGTACTGCTGGTGATGAATTCTAGCTTCCTAACCCTAACCCTGTCTGTACTGCTGGGGATGAAGTCTAGCTTCCTAACCCTAACCCTGTCTGTACTGCTGGGGATAATGTCTAGCTTCCTAACCCTGTCTGTACTGCTGGGGATGAAGTCTAGCTTCCTATCCATAACCCTGTCTGTCCTGTTGGGGATGAAGTCTAGCTTCCTAACCCTGTCTGTACTGCTGTGGATGAAGTCTAGCTTCCTAACCCTAACCCTGTCTGTACTGCTGGGGATGAAGTCTAGCTTCCTAACCATAACCCTGTCTGTACTGCTGGGGATGAAGAGTAGCTTCCTAACCCTGTCTGTACTGCTGGGGATGAAGTCTAGCTTCCTAACCCTGTCTGTACTGCTGGGGATGAAGTCTAGCTTCCTAACCCTAACCCTGTCTGTACTGCTGGGGATGAAGTCTAGCTTCCTAATCCTAACCCTGTCTGTACTGCTGGGGATGAAGTCTAGCTTCCTAACCCTGTCTGTACTGCTGGGGATGAAGTCTAGCTTCCTAACCATAACCCTGTCTGTACTGCTGGGGATGAAGTCTAGCTTCCTAACCCTGTCTGTACTGCTGGGGATGAAGTCTAGCTTCCTAACCATAACCCTGTCTGTACTGCTGGGGATGAAGTCTAGCTTCCTAACCCTAACCCTGTCTGTACTGCTGGGGATGAAGTCTAGCTTCCTAACCCTGTCTGTACTGCTGGGGATGAAGTCTAGCTTCCTAACCCTGTCTGTACTGCTGGGGATGAAGTCTAGCTTCCTAACCCTAACCCTGTCTGTAATGCTGGGGATGAAGTCTAGCTTCCTAACCCTAACCCTGTCTGTACTGCTGGGGATGAAGTCTAGCTTCCTAACCCTGTCTGTACTGCTGGGGATGAAGTCTAGCTTCCTAACCCTAACCCTGTCTGTACTGCTGGGGATGAAGTCTAGCTTCCTAACCCTGTCTGTACTGCTGGGGATGAAGTCTAGCTTCCTAACCCTAACCCTGTCTGTACTGCTGGGGATGAAGTCTAGCTTCCTAACCATAACCCTGTCTGTACTGCTGGGGATGAAGTCTATTTTCCTAATCCTGTCTGTCCTGCTGGGGATGAAGTCTAGCTTCCTAACCCTAACCCTGTCTGTACTGCTGGTGATGAATTCTAGCTTCCTAACCCTAACCCTGTCTGTACTGCTGGGGATGAAGTCTAGCTTCCTAACCCTAACCCTGTCTGTACTGCTGGGGATAATGTCTAGCTTCCTAACCCTGTCTGTACTGCTGGGGATGAAGTCTAGCTTCCTATCCATAACCCTGTCTGTACTGCTGGGGATGAAGTCTAGCTTCCTAACCCTAACCCTGTCTGTACTGCTGGGGATGAAGTCTAGCTTCCTAACCCTTACCCTGTCTGTACTGCTGGGGATGAAGTCTAGCTTCCTAACCCTAACCCTGTCTGTACTGCTGGGGATGAAGTCTAGCTTCCTAACCCTGTCTGTACTGCTGGGGATGAAGTCTAGCTTCCTAACCCTAACCCTGTCTGTACTGCTGGGGATGAAGTCTAGCTTCCTAACCCTGTCTGTACTGCTGGGGATGAAGTCTAGCTTCCTAACCCTAACCCTGTCTGTACTGCTGGGGATGAAGTCTAGCTTCCTAACCCTGTCTGTACTGCTGGGGATGAAGTCTAGCTTCCTAACCATAACCCTGTCTGTACTGCTGGGGATGAAGTCTAGCTTCCTAACCCTAACCCTGTCTGTACTGCTGGGGATGAAGTCTAGCTTCCTAACCCTGTCTGTACTGCTGGGGATTAAGTCTAGCTTCCTAACCATAACCCTGTCTGTACTGCTGGGGATGAAGTCTAGCTTCCTAACCATAACCCTGTATGTACTGCTGGGGATGAAGTCTAGCTTCCTAACCCTAACCCTGTCTGTACTGCTGGGGATGAAGTCTAGCTTCCTAACCCTAACCCTGTCTGTACTGCTGGGGATGAAGTGTAGCTTCCTAACCCTAACCGTGTCTGTACTGCTGGGGATGAAGTCTAGCTTCCTAACCATAACCCTGTCTGTACTGCTGGGGATGAATTCTAGCTTCCTAACCCTGTCTGTACTGCTGGGGATGAAGTCTAGCTTCCTAACCATAACCCTGTCTGTACTGCTGGGGATGAAGTCTAGCTTCCTAACCCTAACCCTGTCTGTACTGCTGGGGATGAAGTCTAGCTTCCTAACCCTAACCCTGTCTGTACTGCTGGGGATGAAGTCTAGCTTCCTAACCCTAACCCTGTCTGTACTGCTGGGGACGAAGTCTAGCTTCCTAACCCTAACCCTGTCTGTACTGCTGGGGATGAAGTCTAGCTTCCTAACCCTGTCTGTACTGCTGGGGATGAAGTCTAGCTTCCTAACCATAACCCTGTCTCTACTGCTGGGGATGAAGTCTAGCTTCCTAACCATTACCCTGTCTGTACTGCTGGGGATGAAGTCTAGCTTCCTAACCCTAACCCTGTCTGTACTGCTGGGGATGAAGTCTAGCTTCCTAACCATAACCCTGTCTGTACTGCTGGGGATGAAGTCTAGCTTCCTAACCCTAACCCTGTCTGTACTGCTGGGGATGAAGTCTAGCTTCCTAACCCTAACCCTGTCTGTACTGCTGGGGATGAAGTCTAGCTTCCTAACCCTAACCCTGTCTGTACTGCTGGGGATGAAGTCTAGCTTCCTAACCCTGTCTGTACTGCTGGGGATGAAGTCTAGCTTCCTAACCCTAACCCTGTCTGTATGCTGGGGATGAAGTCTAGCTTCCTAACCCTGTCTGTACTGCTGGGGATGAAGTCTAGCTTCCTAACCATTACCCTGTCTGTACTGCTGGGGATGAAGTCTAGCTTCCTAACCCTAACCCTGTCTGTACTGCTGGGGATGAAGTCTAGCTTCCTAACCCTAAACCTGTCTGTACTGCTGGGGATGAAGTCTAGCTTCCTAACCCTAACCCTGTCTGTACTGCTGGGGATGAAGTCTAGCTTCCTAACCATAACCCTGTCTGTACTGCTGTGGATGATGTCTAGCTTCCTAACCCTGTCTGTACTGCTGGGGATGAAGTCTAGCTTCCTAACCCTAACCCTGTCTGTACTGCAGGGGATGAAGTCTAGCTTCCTAAGCATAACCCTGTCTGTAATGCTGGGGATGAAGTCTAGCTTCCTAACCATAACCCTGTCTGTACTGCTGGGGATGAAGTCTAGCTTCCTAACCATATCCTGTCTGTACTGCTGGGGATGAAGTCTAGCTTCCTAACCCTAACCCTGTCTGTACTGCTGGGGATGAAGTCTAGCTTCCTAACCCTGTCTGTACTGCTGGGGATGAAGTCTAGCTTCCTAACCCTAACCCTGTCTGTACTGCTGGGGATGAAGTCTAGCTTCCTAACCCTGTCTGTACTGCTGGGGATGAAGTCTAGCTTCCTAACCCTAACCCTGTCTGTACTGCTGGGGATGAAGTCTAGCTTCCTAACCCTAACCCTGTCTGTACTGCTGGGGATGAAGTCTAGCTTCCTAACCCTAACCCTGTCTGTACTGCTGGGGATGAAGTCTAGCTTCCTAACCCTGTCTGTACTGCTGGGGATGAAGTCTAGCTTCCTAACCCTAACCCTGTCTGTACTGCTGGGGATGAAGTCTAGCTTCCTAACCCTGTCTGTACTGCTGGGGATGAAGTCTAGCTTCCTAACCATTACCCTGTCTGTACTGCTGGGGATGAAGTCTAGCTTCCTAACCCTGTCTGTACTGCTGGGGATTAAGTCTAGCTTCCTAACCATAACCCTGTCTGTACTGCTGGGGATGAAGTCTAGCTTCCTAACCATAACCCTGTATGTACTGCTGGGGATGAAGTCTAGCTTCCTAACCCTAACCCTGTCTGTACTGCTGGGGATGAAGTCTAGCTTCCTAACCCTAACCCTGTCTGTACTGCTGGGGATGAAGTGTAGCTTCCTAACCCTAACCGTGTCTGTACTGCTGGGGATGAAGTCTAGCTTCCTAACCATAACCCTGTCTGTACTGCTGGGGATGAATTCTAGCTTCCTAACCCTGTCTGTACTGCTGGGGATGAAGTCTAGCTTCCTAACCATAACCCTGTCTGTACTGCTGGGGATGAAGTCTAGCTTCCTAACCCTAACCCTGTCTGTACTGCTGGGGATGAAGTCTAGCTTCCTAACCCTAACCCTGTCTGTACTGCTGGGGATGAAGTCTAGCTTCCTAACCCTAACCCTGTCTGTACTGCTGGGGACGAAGTCTAGCTTCCTAACCCTAACCCTGTCTGTACTGCTGGGGATGAAGTCTAGCTTCCTAACCCTGTCTGTACTGCTGGGGATGAAGTCTAGCTTCCTAACCATAACCCTGTCTCTACTGCTGGGGATGAAGTCTAGCTTCCTAACCATTACCCTGTCTGTACTGCTGGGGATGAAGTCTAGCTTCCTAACCCTAACCCTGTCTGTACTGCTGGGGATGAAGTCTAGCTTCCTAACCATAACCCTGTCTGTACTGCTGGGGATGAAGTCTAGCTTCCTAACCCTAACCCTGTCTGTACTGCTGGGGATGAAGTCTAGCTTCCTAACCCTAACCCTGTCTGTACTGCTGGGGATGAAGTCTAGCTTCCTAACCCTAACCCTGTCTGTACTGCTGGGGATGAAGTCTAGCTTCCTAACCCTGTCTGTACTGCTGGGGATGAAGTCTAGCTTCCTAACCCTAACCCTGTCTGTATGCTGGGGATGAAGTCTAGCTTCCTAACCCTGTCTGTACTGCTGGGGATGAAGTCTAGCTTCCTAACCATTACCCTGTCTGTACTGCTGGGGATGAAGTCTAGCTTCCTAACCCTAACCCTGTCTGTACTGCTGGGGATGAAGTCTAGCTTCCTAACCCTAAACCTGTCTGTACTGCTGGGGATGAAGTCTAGCTTCCTAACCCTAACCCTGTCTGTACTGCTGGGGATGAAGTCTAGCTTCCTAACCATAACCCTGTCTGTACTGCTGTGGATGATGTCTAGCTTCCTAACCCTGTCTGTACTGCTGGGGATGAAGTCTAGCTTCCTAACCCTAACCCTGTCTGTACTGCAGGGGATGAAGTCTAGCTTCCTAAGCATAACCCTGTCTGTAATGCTGGGGATGAAGTCTAGCTTCCTAACCATAACCCTGTCTGTACTGCTGGGGATGAAGTCTAGCTTCCTAACCATATCCTGTCTGTACTGCTGGGGATGAAGTCTAGCTTCCTAACCCTAACCCTGTCTGTACTGCTGGGGATGAAGTCTAGCTTCCTAACCCTGTCTGTACTGCTGGGGATGAAGTCTAGCTTCCTAACCCTAACCCTGTCTGTACTGCTGGGGATGAAGTCTAGCTTCCTAACCCTGTCTGTACTGCTGGGGATGAAGTCTAGCTTCCTAACCCTAACCCTGTCTGTACTGCTGGGGATGAAGTCTAGCTTCCTAACCCTAACCCTGTCTGTACTGCTGGGGATGAAGTCTAGCTTCCTAACCCTAACCCTGTCTGTACTGCTGGGGATGAAGTCTAGCTTCCTAACCCTGTCTGTACTGCTGGGGATGAAGTCTAGCTTCCTAACCCTAACCCTGTCTGTACTGCTGGGGATGAAGTCTAGCTTCCTAACCCTGTCTGTACTGCTGGGGATGAAGTCTAGCTTCCTAACCATTACCCTGTCTGTACTGCTGGGGATGAAGTCTAGCTTCCTAACCCTAAACCTGTCTGTACTGCTGGGGATGAAGTCTAGCTTCCTAACCCTAACCCTGTCTGTACTGCTGGGGATGAAGTCTAGCTTCCTAACCCTAACCCTGTCTGTACTGCTGGGGATGAAGTCTAGCTTCCTAACCCTAACCCTGTCTGTACTGCTGGGGATGAAGTCTAGCTTCCTAACCCTGTCTGTACTGCTGGGGATGAAGTCTAGCTTCCTAACCATAACCCTGTCTGTACTTCTGGGGATGAAGTCTAGCTTCCTAACCATTACCCTGTCTGTACTGCTGGGGATGAAGTCTAGCTTCCTAACCCTAACCCTGTCTGTACTGCTGGGGATGAAGTCTAGCTTCCTAACCATAACCCTGTCTGTACTGCTGGGGATGAAGTCTAGCTTCCTAACCCTAACCCTGTCTGTACTGCTGGGGATGAAGTCTAGCTTCCTAACCCTAACCCTGTCTGTACTGCTGGGGATGAAGTCTAGCTTCCTAACCCTAACCCTGTCTGTACTGCTGGGGATGAAGTCTAGCTTCCTAACCCTGTCTGTACTGCTGGGGATGAAGTCTAGCTTCCTAACCCTAACCCTGTCTGTATGCTGGGGATGAAGTCTAGCTTCCTAACCCTGTCTGTACTGCTGGGGATGAAGTCTAGCTTCCTAACCATTACCCTGTCTGTACTGCTGGGGATGAAGTCTAGCTTCCTAACCCTAACCCTGTCTGTACTGCTGGGGATGAAGTCTAGTTTCTTAACCCTAAACCTGTCTGTACTGCTGGGGATGAAGTCTAGCTTCCTAACCCTAACCCTGTCTGTACTGCTGGGGATGAAGTCTAGCTTCCTAACCATAACCCTGTCTGTACTGCTGGGGATGAAGTCTAGCTTCCTAACCCTGTCTGTACTGCTGGGGATGAAGTCTAGCTTCCTAACCCTAACCCTGTCTGTATGCTGGGGATGAAGTCTAGCTTCCTAACCCTGTCTGTACTGCTGGGGATGAAGTCTAGCTTCCTAACCATTACCCTGTCTGTACTGCTGGGGATGAAGTCTAGCTTCCTAACCCTAACCCTGTCTGTACTGCTGGGGATGAAGTCTAGTTTCTTAACCCTAAACCTGTCTGTACTGCTGGGGATGAAGTCTAGCTTCCTAACCCTAACCCTGTCTGTACTGCTGGGGATGAAGTCTAGCTTCCTAACCATAACCCTGTCTGTACTGCTGGGGATGAAGTCTAGCTTCCTAACCCTGTCTGTACTGCTGGGGATGAAGTCTAGCTTCCTAACCCTAACCCTGTCTGTACTGCTGGGGATGAAGTCTAGCTTCCTAAGCATAACCCTGTCTGTAATGCTGGGGATGAAGTCTAGCTTCCTAACCATAACCCTGTCTGTACTGCTGGGGATGAAGTCTAGCTTCCTAACCATAACCCTGTCTGTACTGCTGGGGATGAAGTCTAGCTTCCTAACCCTAACCCTGTCTGTACTGCTGGGGATGAAGTCTAGCTTCCTAACCCTGTATGTACTGCTGGGGATGAAGTCTAGCTTCCTAACCCTAACCCTGTCTGTACTGCTGGGGATGAAGTCTAGCTTCCTAACCCTGTCTGTACTGCTGGGGATGAAGTCTAGCTTCCTAACCCTAACCCTGTCTGTACTGCTGGGGATGAAGTCTAGCTTCCTAACCCTAACCCTGTCTGTACTGCTGGGGATGAAGTCTAGCTTCCTAACCCTAACCCTGTCTGTACTGCTGGGGATGAAGTCTAGCTTCCTAACCCTGTCTGTACTGCTGGGGATGAAGTCTAGCTTCCTAACCCTAACCCTGTCTGTACTGCTGGGGATGAAGTCTAGCTTCCTAACCCTGTCTGTACTGCTGGGGATGAAGTCTAGCTTCCTAACCATTACCCTGTCTGTACTGCTGGGGATGAAGTCTAGCTTCCTAACCCTAACCCTGTCTGTACTGCTGGGGATGAAGTCTAGCTTCCTAACCCTAACCCTGTCTGTACTGCTGGGGATGAAGTCTAGCTTCCTAACCATAACCCTGTCTGTACTGCTGGGGATGAAGTCTAGCTTCCTAACCCTGTCTGTACTGCTGGGGATGAAGTCTAGCTTCCTAACCCTAACCCTGTCTGTACTGCTGGGGATGAAGTCTAGCTTCCTAACCATAACCCTGTCTGTAATGCTGGGGATGAAGTCTAGCTTCCTAACCATAACCCTGTCTGTACTGCTGGGGATGAAGTCTAGCTTCCTAACCATAACCCTGTCTGTACTGCTGGGGATGAAGTCTAGCTTCCTAACCCTAACCCTGTCTGTACTGCTGGGGATGAAGTCTAGCTTCCTAACCCTGTCTGTACTGCTGGGGATGAAGTCTAGCTTCCTAACCCTAACCCTGTCTGTACTGCTGGGGATGAAGTCTAGCTTCCTAACCCTGTCTGTACTGCTGGGGATTAAGTCTAGCTTCCTAACCATAACCCTGTCTGTACTGCTGGGGATGAAGTCTAGCTTCCTAACCATAACCCTGTCTGTACTGCTGGGGATGAAGTCTAGCTTCCTAACCCTAACCCTGTCTGTACTGCTGGGGATGAAGTCTAGCTTCCTAACCCTGTCTGTACTGCTGGGGATGAAGTCTAGCTTCCTAACCATAACCCTGTCTGTACTGCTGGGGATGAAGTCTAGCTTCCTAACCCTGTCTGTACTGCTGGGGATGAAGTCTAGCTTCCTAACCCTAACCCTGTCTGTACTGCTGGGGATGAAGTCTAGCTTCCTAAGCATAACCCTGTCTGTAATGCTGGGGATGAAGTCTAGCTTCCTAACCATAACCCTGTCTGTACTGCTGGGGATGAAGTCTAGCTTCCTAACCATAACCCTGTCTGTACTGCTGGGGATGAAGTCTAGCTTCCTAACCCTAACCCTGTCTGTACTGCTGGGGATGAAGTCTAGCTTCCTAACCCTGTATGTACTGCTGGGGATGAAGTCTAGCTTCCTAACCCTAACCCTGTCTGTACTGCTGGGGATGAAGTCTAGCTTCCTAACCCTGTCTGTACTGCTGGGGATGAAGTCTAGCTTCCTAACCCTAACCCTGTCTGTACTGCTGGGGATGAAGTCTAGCTTCCTAACCCCAACCCTGTCTGTACTGCTGGGGATGAAGTCTAGCTTCCTAACCCTAACCCTGTCTGTACTGCTGGGGATGAAGTCTAGCTTCCTAACCCTGTCTGTACTGCTGGGGATGAAGTCTAGCTTCCTAACCCTAACCCTGTCTGTACTGCTGGGGATGAAGTCTAGCTTCCTAACCCTGTCTGTACTGCTGGGGATGAAGTCTAGCTTCCTAACCATTACCCTGTCTGTACTGCTGGGGATGAAGTCTAGCTTCCTAACCCTAACCCTGTCTGTACTGCTGGGGATGAAGTCTAGCTTCCTAACCCTAACCCTGTCTGTACTGCTGGGGATGAAGTCTAGCTTCCTAACCATAACCCTGTCTGTACTGCTGGGGATGAAGTCTAGCTTCCTAACCCTGTCTGTACTGCTGGGGATGAAGTCTAGCTTCCTAACCCTAACCCTGTCTGTACTGCTGGGGATGAAGTCTAGCTTCCTAACCATAACCCTGTCTGTAATGCTGGGGATGAAGTCTAGCTTCCTAACCATAACCCTGTCTGTACTGCTGGGGATGAAGTCTAGCTTCCTAACCATAACCCTGTCTGTACTGCTGGGGATGAAGTCTAGCTTCCTAACCCTAACCCTGTCTGTACTGCTGGGGATGAAGTCTAGCTTCCTAACCCTGTCTGTACTGCTGGGGATGAAGTCTAGCTTCCTAACCCTAACCCTGTCTGTACTGCTGGGGATGAAGTCTAGCTTCCTAACCCTGTCTGTACTGCTGGGGATTAAGTCTAGCTTCCTAACCATAACCCTGTCTGTACTGCTGGGGATGAAGTCTAGCTTCCTAACCATAACCCTGTCTGTACTGCTGGGGATGAAGTCTAGCTTCCTAACCCTAACCCTGTCTGTACTGCTGGGGATGAAGTCTAGCTTCCTAACCCTGTCTGTACTGCTGGGGATGAAGTCTAGCTTCCTAACCCTAACCCTGTCTGTACTGCTGGGGATGAAGTCTAGCTTCCTAACCCTGTCTGTACTGCTGGGGATGAAGTCTAGCTTCCTAACCATAACCCTGTCTGTACTGCTGGGGATGAAGTCTAGCTTCCTAACCCTAACCCTGTCTGTACTGCTGGGGATGAAGTCTAGCTTCCTAACCCTGTCTGTACTGCTGGGGATTAAGTCTAGCTTCCTAACCATAACCCTGTCTGTACTGCTGGGGATGAAGTCTAGCTTCCTAACCATAACCCTGTCTGTACTGCTGGGGATGAAGTCTAGCTTCCTAACCCTAACCCTGTCTGTACTGCTGGGGATGAAGTCTAGCTTCCTAACCCTAACCCTGTCTGTACTGCTGGGGATGAAGTGTAGCTTCCTAACCCTAACCGTGTCTGTACTGCTGGGGATGAAGTCTAGCTTCCTAACCATAACCCTGTCTGTACTGCTGGGGATGAATTCTAGCTTCCTAACCCTGTCTGTACTGCTGGGGATGAAGTCTAGCTTCCTAACCATAACCCTGTCTGTACTGCTGGGGATGAAGTCTAGCTTCCTAACCCTAACCCTGTCTGTACTGCTGGGGATGAAGTCTAGCTTCCTAACCCTAACCCTGTCTGTACTGCTGGGGATGAAGTCTAGCTTCCTAACCCTAACCCTGTCTGTACTGCTGGGGATGAAGTCTAGCTTCCTAACCCTAACCCTGTCTGTACTGCTGGGGATGAAGTCTAGCTTCCTAACCCTGTCTGTACTGCTGGGGATGAAGTCTAGCTTCCTAACCATAACCCTGTCTCTACTGCTGGGGATGAAGTCTAGCTTCCTAACCATTACCCTGTCTGTACTGCTGGGGATGAAGTCTAGCTTCCTAACCCTAACCCTGTCTGTACTGCTGGGAAGAAGTCTAGCTTCCTAACCATAACCCTGTCTGTACTGCTGGGGATGAAGTCTAGCTTCCTAACCCTAACCCTGTCTGTACTGCTGGGGATGAAGTCTAGCTTCCTAACCCTAACCCTGTCTGTACTGCTGGGGATGAAGTCTAGCTTCCTAACCCTAACCCTGTCTGTACTGCTGGGGATGAAGTCTAGCTTCCTAACCCTGTCTGTACTGCTGGGGATGAAGTCTAGCTTCCTAACCCTAACCCTGTCTGTATGCTGGGGATGAAGTCTAGCTTCCTAACCCTGTCTGTACTGCTGGGGATGAAGTCTAGCTTCCTAACCATTACCCTGTCTGTACTGCTGGGGATGAAGTCTAGCTTCCTAACCCTAACCCTGTCTGTACTGCTGGGGATGAAGTCTAGCTTCCTAACCCTAAACCTGTCTGTACTGCTGGGGATGAAGTCTAGCTTCCTAACCCTAACCCTGTCTGTACTGCTGGGGATGAAGTCTAGCTTCCTAACCATAACCCTGTCTGTACTGCTGGGGATGAAGTCTAGCTTCCTAACCCTGTCTGTACTGCTGGGGATGAAGTCTAGCTTCCTAACCCTAACCCTGTCTGTACTGCTGGGGATGAAGTCTAGCTTCCTAAGCATAACCCTGTCTGTAATGCTGGGGATGAAGTCTAGCTTCCTAACCATAACCCTGTCTGTACTGCTGGGGATGAAGTCTAGCTTCCTAACCATATCCTGTCTGTACTGCTGGGGATGAAGTCTAGCTTCCTAACCCTAACCCTGTCTGTACTGCTGGGGATGAAGTCTAGCTTCCTAACCCTGTCTGTACTGCTGGGGATGAAGTCTAGCTTCCTAACCCTAACCCTGTCTGTACTGCTGGGGATGAAGTCTAGCTTCCTAACCCTGTCTGTACTGCTGGGGATGAAGTCTAGCTTCCTAACCCTAACCCTGTCTGTACTGCTGGGGATGAAGTCTAGCTTCCTAACCCTAACCCTGTCTGTACTGCTGGGGATGAAGTCTAGCTTCCTAACCCTAACCCTGTCTGTACTGCTGGGGATGAAGTCTAGCTTCCTAACCCTGTCTGTACTGCTGGGGATGAAGTCTAGCTTCCTAACCCTAACCCTGTCTGTACTGCTGGGGATGAAGTCTAGCTTCCTAACCCTGTCTGTACTGCTGGGGATGAAGTCTAGCTTCCTAACCATTACCCTGTCTGTACTGCTGGGGATGAAGTCTAGCTTCCTAACCCTAAACCTGTCTGTGCTGCTGGGGATGAAGTCTAGCTTCCTAACCCTAACCCTGTCTGTACTGCTGGGGATGAAGTCTAGCTTCCCAACCCTAACCCTGTCTGTACTGCTGGGGATGAAGTCTAGCTTCCTAACCCTAACCCTGTCTGTACTGCTGGGGATGAAGTCTAGCTTCCTAACCCTGTCTGTACTGCTGGGGATGAAGTCTAGCTTCCTAACCATAACCCTGTCTGTACTTCTGGGGATGAAGTCTAGCTTCCTAACCATTACCCTGTCTGTACTGCTGGGGATGAAGTCTAGCTTCCTAACCCTAACCCTGTCTGTACTGCTGGGGATGAAGTCTAGCTTCCTAACCATAACCCTGTCTGTACTGCTGGGGATGAAGTCTAGCTTCCTAACCCTAACCCTGTCTGTACTGCTGGGGATGAAGTCTAGCTTCCTAACCCTAACCCTGTCTGTACTGCTGGGGATGAAGTCTAGCTTCCTAACCCTAACCCTGTCTGTACTGCTGGGGATGAAGTCTAGCTTCCTAACCCTGTCTGTACTGCTGGGGATGAAGTCTAGCTTCCTAACCCTAACCCTGTCTGTATGCTGGGGATGAAGTCTAGCTTCCTAACCCTGTCTGTACTGCTGGGGATGAAGTCTAGCTTCCTAACCATTACCCTGTCTGTACTGCTGGGGATGAAGTCTAGCTTCCTAACCCTAACCCTGTCTGTACTGCTGGGGATGAAGTCTAGTTTCTTAACCCTAATCCTGTCTGTACTGCTGGGGATGAAGTCTAGCTTCCTAACCCTAACCCTGTCTGTACTGCTGGGGATGAAGTCTAGCTTCCTAACCATAACCCTGTCTGTACTGCTGGGGATGAAGTCTAGCTTCCTAACCCTGTCTGTACTGCTGGGGATGAAGTCTAGCTTCCTAACCCTAACCCTGTCTGTACTGCTGGGGATGAAGTCTAGCTTCCTAAGCATAACCCTGTCTGTAATGCTGGGGATGAAGTCTAGCTTCCTAACCATAACCCTGTCTGTACTGCTGGGGATGAAGTCTAGCTTCCTAACCATAACCCTGTCTGTACTGCTGGGGATGAAGTCTAGCTTCCTAACCCTAACCCTGTCTGTACTGCTGGGGATGAAGTCTAGCTTCCTAACCCTGTATGTACTGCTGGGGATGAAGTCTAGCTTCCTAACCCTAACCCTGTCTGTACTGCTGGGGATGAAGTCTAGCTTCCTAACCCTGTCTGTACTGCTGGGGATGAAGTCTAGCTTCCTAACCCTAACCCTGTCTGTACTGCTGGGGATGAAGTCTAGCTTCCTAACCCTAACCCTGTCTGTACTGCTGGGGATGAAGTCTAGCTTCCTAACCCTAACCCTGTCTGTACTGCTGGGGATGAAGTCTAGCTTCCTAACCCTGTCTGTACTGCTGGGGATGAAGTCTAGCTTCCTAACCCTAACCCTGTCTGTACTGCTGGGGATGAAGTCTAGCTTCCTAACCCTGTCTGTACTGCTGGGGATGAAGTCTAGCTTCCTAACCATTACCCTGTCTGTACTGCTGGGGATGAAGTCTAGCTTCCTAACCCTAACCCTGTCTGTACTGCTGGGGATGAAGTCTAGCTTCCTAACCCTAACCCTGTCTGTACTGCTGGGGATGAAGTCTAGCTTCCTAACCATAACCCTGTCTGTACTGCTGGGGATGAAGTCTAGCTTCCTAACCCTGTCTGTACTGCTGGGGATGAAGTCTAGCTTCCTAACCCTAACCCTGTCTGTACTGCTGGGGATGAAGTCTAGCTTCCTAACCATAACCCTGTCTGTAATGCTGGGGATGAAGTCTAGCTTCCTAACCATAACCCTGTCTGTACTGCTGGGGATGAAGTCTAGCTTCCTAACCATAACCCTGTCTGTACTGCTGGGGATGAAGTCTAGCTTCCTAAACCTAACCCTGTCTGTACTGCTGGGGATGAAGTCTAGCTTCCTAACCCTGTCTGTACTGCTGGGGATGAAGTCTAGCTTCCTAACCCTAACCCTGTCTGTACTGCTGGGGATGAAGTCTAGCTTCCTAACCCTGTCTGTACTGCTGGGGATGAAGTCTAGCTTCCTAACCCTGTCTGTACTGCTGGGGATGAAGTCTAGCTTCCTAAACTTAACCCTGTCTGTACTGCTGGGGATGAAGTCTAGCTTCCTAACCCTAACCCTGTCTGTACTGCTGGGGATGAAGTCTAGCTTCCTAACCATAACCCTGTCTGTACTGCTGGGGATGAAGTCTAGCTTCCTAACCCTAACCCTGTCTGTACTGCTGGGGATGAAGTCTAGGCTTCCAAACCCTAACCCTGTCTGTACTGCTGTGGATGAAGTCTAGCTTCCTAACCCTGTCTGTACTGCTGGGGATGAAGTCTAGCTTCCTAACCCTAACCCTGTCTGTACTGCTGGGGATGAAGTCTAGCTTCCTAACCCTAACCCTGTCTGTACTGCTGGGGATGAAGTCTAGCTTCCTAACCCTGTCTGTACTGCTGGGGATGAAGTCTAGCTTCCTAACCCTAACCCTGTCTGTACTGCTGGGGATGAAGTCTAGCTTCCTAACCCTGTCTGTACTGCTGGGGATGAGGTCTAGCCTCCTAACCATTACCCTGTCTGTACTGCTGGGGATGAAGTCTAGCTTCCTAACCCTAACCCTGTCTGTACTGCTGGGGATGAAGTCTAGCTTCCTAACCCTAACCCTGTCTGTACTGCTGGGGATGAAGTCTAGCTTCCTAACCCTGTCTGTACTGCTGGGGATGAAGTCTAGCTTCCTAACCCTAACCCTGTCTGTACTGCTGGGGATGAAGTCTAGCTTCCTAACCCTGTCTGTACTGCTGGGGATTAAGTCTAGCTTCCTAACCATAACCCTGTCTGTACTGCTGGGGATGAAGTCTAGCTTCCTAACCATAACCCTGTCTGTACTGCTGGGGATGAAGTCTAGCTTCCTAACCCTAACCCTGTCTGTACTGCTGGGGATGAAGTCTAGCTTCCTAACCCTGTCTGTACTGCTGGGGATGAAGTCTAGCTTCCTAACCCTAACCCTGTCTGTACTGCTGGGGATGAAGTCTAGCTTCCTAACCCTGTCTGTACTGCTGGGGATGAAGTCTAGCTTCCTAACCATAACCCTGTCTGTACTGCTGGGGATGAAGTCTAGCTTCCTAACCCTAACCCTGTCTGTACTGCTGGGGATGAAGTCTAGCTTCCTAACCCTGTCTGTACTGCTGGGGATTAAGTCTAGCTTCCTAACCATAACCCTGTCTGTACTGCTGGGGATGAAGTCTAGCTTCCTAACCATAACCCTGTCTGTACTGCTGGGGATGAAGTCTAGCTTCCTAACCCTAACCCTGTCTGTACTGCTGCGGATGAAGTCTAGCTTCCTAACCATAACCCTGTCTGTACTGCTGGGGATGAAGTCTAGCTTCCTAACCATAACCCTGTCTGTCCTGCTGGGGATGAAGTCTAGCTTCCTAACCCTGTCTGTACTGCTGGGGATGAAGTGTAGCTTCCTAACCCTAACCGTGTCTGTACTGCTGGGGATGAAGTCTAGCTTCCTAACCATAACCCTGTCTGTACTGCTGGGGATGAATTCTAGCTTCCTAACCCTGTCTGTACTGCTGGGGATGAAGTCTAGCTTCCTAACCATAACCCTGTCTGTACTGCTGGGGATGAAGTCTAGCTTCCTAACCCTAACCCTGTCTGTATGCTGGGGATGAAGTCTAGCTTCCTAACCCTGTCTGTACTGCTGGGGATGAAGTCTAGCTTCCTAACCATTACCCTGTCTGTACTGCTGGGGATGAAGTCTAGCTTCCTAACCCTAACCCTGTCTGTACTGCTGGGGATGAAGTCTAGCTTCCTAACCCTAAACCTGTCTGTACTGCTGGGGATGAAGTCTAGCTTCCTAACCCTAACCCTGTCTGTACTGCTGGGGATGAAGTCTAGCTTCCTAACCATAACCCTGTCTGTACTGCTGGGGATGAAGTCTAGCTTCCTAACCCTGTCTGTACTGCTGGGGATGAAGTCTAGCTTCCTAACCCTAACCCTGTCTGTACTGCTGGGGATGAAGTCTAGCTTCCTAAGCATAACCCTGTCTGTAATGCTGGGGATGAAGTCTAGCTTCCTAACCATAACCCTGTCTGTACTGCTGGGGATGAAGTCTAGCTTCCTAACCATATCCTGTCTGTACTGCTGGGGATGAAGTCTAGCTTCCTAACCCTAACCCTGTCTGTACTGCTGGGGATGAAGTCTAGCTTCCTAACCCTGTCTGTACTGCTGGGGATGAAGTCTAGCTTCCTAACCCTAACCCTGTCTGTACTGCTGGGGATGAAGTCTAGCTTCCTAACCCTGTCTGTACTGCTGGGGATGAAGTCTAGCTTCCTAACCCTAACCCTGTCTGTACTGCTGGGGATGAAGTCTAGCTTCCTAACCCTAACCCTGTCTGTACTGCTGGGGATGAAGTCTAGCTTCCTAACCCTAACCCTGTCTGTACTGCTGGGGATGAAGTCTAGCTTCCTAACCCTGTCTGTACTGCTGGGGATGAAGTCTAGCTTCCTAACCCTAACCCTGTCTGTACTGCTGGGGATGAAGTCTAGCTTCCTAACCCTGTCTGTACTGCTGGGGATGAAGTCTAGCTTCCTAACCATTACCCTGTCTGTACTGCTGGGGATGAAGTCTAGCTTCCTAACCCTAAACCTGTCTGTGCTGCTGGGGATGAAGTCTAGCTTCCTAACCCTAACCCTGTCTGTACTGCTGGGGATGAAGTCTAGCTTCCTAACCCTAACCCTGTCTGTACTGCTGGGGATGAAGTCTAGCTTCCTAACCCTAACCCTGTCTGTACTGCTGGGGATGAAGTCTAGCTTCCTAACCCTGTCTGTACTGCTGGGGATGAAGTCTAGCTTCCTAACCATAACCCTGTCTGTACTTCTGGGGATGAAGTCTAGCTTCCTAACCATTACCCTGTCTGTACTGCTGGGGATGAAGTCTAGCTTCCTAACCCTAACCCTGTCTGTACTGCTGGGGATGAAGTCTAGCTTCCTAACCATAACCCTGTCTGTACTGCTGGGGATGAAGTCTAGCTTCCTAACCCTAACCCTGTCTGTACTGCTGGGGATGAAGTCTAGCTTCCTAACCCTAACCCTGTCTGTACTGCTGGGGATGAAGTCTAGCTTCCTAACCCTAACCCTGTCTGTACTGCTGGGGATGAAGTCTAGCTTCCTAACCCTGTCTGTACTGCTGGGGATGAAGTCTAGCTTCCTAACCCTAACCCTGTCTGTATGCTGGGGATGAAGTCTAGCTTCCTAACCCTGTCTGTACTGCTGGGGATGAAGTCTAGCTTCCTAACCATTACCCTGTCTGTACTGCTGGGGATGAAGTCTAGCTTCCTAACCCTAACCCTGTCTGTACTGCTGGGGATGAAGTCTAGTTTCTTAACCCTAATCCTGTCTGTACTGCTGGGGATGAAGTCTAGCTTCCTAACCCTAACCCTGTCTGTACTGCTGGGGATGAAGTCTAGCTTCCTAACCATAACCCTGTCTGTACTGCTGGGGATGAAGTCTAGCTTCCTAACCCTGTCTGTACTGCTGGGGATGAAGTCTAGCTTCCTAACCCTAACCCTGTCTGTACTGCTGGGGATGAAGTCTAGCTTCCTAAGCATAACCCTGTCTGTAATGCTGGGGATGAAGTCTAGCTTCCTAACCATAACCCTGTCTGTACTGCTGGGGATGAAGTCTAGCTTCCTAACCATAACCCTGTCTGTACTGCTGGGGATGAAGTCTAGCTTCCTAACCCTAACCCTGTCTGTACTGCTGGGGATGAAGTCTAGCTTCCTAACCCTGTATGTACTGCTGGGGATGAAGTCTAGCTTCCTAACCCTAACCCTGTCTGTACTGCTGGGGATGAAGTCTAGCTTCCTAACCCTGTCTGTACTGCTGGGGATGAAGTCTAGCTTCCTAACCCTAACCCTGTCTGTACTGCTGGGGATGAAGTCTAGCTTCCTAACCCTAACCCTGTCTGTACTGCTGGGGATGAAGTCTAGCTTCCTAACCCTAACCCTGTCTGTACTGCTGGGGATGAAGTCTAGCTTCCTAACCCTGTCTGTACTGCTGGGGATGAAGTCTAGCTTCCTAACCCTAACCCTGTCTGTACTGCTGGGGATGAAGTCTAGCTTCCTAACCCTGTCTGTACTGCTGGGGATGAAGTCTAGCTTCCTAACCATTACCCTGTCTGTACTGCTGGGGATGAAGTCTAGCTTCCTAACCCTAACCCTGTCTGTACTGCTGGGGATGAAGTCTAGCTTCCTAACCCTAACCCTGTCTGTACTGCTGGGGATGAAGTCTAGCTTCCTAACCATAACCCTGTCTGTACTGCTGGGGATGAAGTCTAGCTTCCTAACCCTGTCTGTACTGCTGGGGATGAAGTCTAGCTTCCTAACCCTAACCCTGTCTGTACTGCTGGGGATGAAGTCTAGCTTCCTAACCATAACCCTGTCTGTAATGCTGGGGATGAAGTCTAGCTTCCTAACCATAACCCTGTCTGTACTGCTGGGGATGAAGTCTAGCTTCCTAACCATAACCCTGTCTGTACTGCTGGGGATGAAGTCTAGCTTCCTAAACCTAACCCTGTCTGTACTGCTGGGGATGAAGTCTAGCTTCCTAACCCTGTCTGTACTGCTGGGGATGAAGTCTAGCTTCCTAACCCTAACCCTGTCTGTACTGCTGGGGATGAAGTCTAGCTTCCTAACCCTGTCTGTACTGCTGGGGATGAAGTCTAGCTTCCTAACCCTGTCTGTACTGCTGGGGATGAAGTCTAGCTTCCTAAACTTAACCCTGTCTGTACTGCTGGGGATGAAGTCTAGCTTCCTAACCCTAACCCTGTCTGTACTGCTGGGGATGAAGTCTAGCTTCCT
This sequence comes from Coregonus lavaretus, assembly GCF_964263955.1. Taxonomy (NCBI): domain Eukaryota; kingdom Metazoa; phylum Chordata; class Actinopteri; order Salmoniformes; family Salmonidae; genus Coregonus; species Coregonus lavaretus. Next base: position 531,060 of record NC_140010.1, on the reverse strand, counting down.
AACCATAACCCTGTCTGTACTGCTGGGGATGAAGTCTAGCTTCCTAACCCTAACCCTGTCTGTACTGCTGGGGATGAAGTCTAGGCTTCCAAACCCTAACCCTGTCTGTACTGCTGTGGATGAAGTCTAGCTTCCTAACCCTGTCTGTACTGCTGGGGATGAAGTCTAGCTTCCTAACCCTAACCCTGTCTGTACTGCTGGGGATGAAGTCTAGCTTCCTAACCCTAACCCTGTCTGTACTGCTGGGGATGAAGTCTAGCTTCCTAACCCTGTCTGTACTGCTGGGGATGAAGTCTAGCTTCCTAACCCTAACCCTGTCTGTACTGCTGGGGATGAAGTCTAGCTTCCTAACCCTGTCTGTACTGCTGGGGATGAGGTCTAGCTTCCTAACCATTACCCTGTCTGTACTGCTGGGGATGAAGTCTAGCTTCCTAACCCTAACCCTGTCTGTACTGCTGGGGATGAAGTCTAGCTTCCTAACCCTAACCCTGTCTGTACTGCTGGGGATGAAGTCTAGCTTCCTAACCATAACCCTGTCTGTACTGCTGGGGATGAAGTCTAGCTTCCTAACCCTGTCTGTACTGCTGGGGATGAAGTCTACCTTCCTAACCCTAACCCTGTCTGTACTGCTGGGGATGAAGTCTAGCTTCCTAACCATAACCCTGTCTGTAATGCTGGGGATGAAGTCTAGCTTCCTAACCATAACCCTGTCTGTACTGCTGGGGATGAAGTCTAGCTTCCTAACCATAACCCTGTCTGTACTGCTGGGGATGAAGTCTAGCTTCCTAACCCTAACCCTGTCTGTACTGCTGGGGATGAAGTCTAGCTTCCTAACCCTGTCTGTACTGCTGGGGATGAAGTCTAGCTTCCTAACCCTAACCCTGTCTGTACTGCTGGGGATGAAGTCTAGCTTCCTAACCCTGTCTGTACTGCTGGGGATGAAGTCTAGCTTCCTAACCCTAACCCTGTCTGTACTGCTGGGGATGAAGTCTAGCTTCCTAACCCTAACCCTGTCTGTACTGCTGGGGATGAAGTCTAGCTTCCTAACCTTAACCCTGTCTGTACTGCTGGGGATGAAGTCTAGCTTCCTAACCCTAACCCTGTCTGTAGTGCTGGGGATGAAGTCTAGCTTCCTAACCATAACCCTGTCTGTACTGCTGGGGATGAAGTCTAGCTTCCTAACCCTAACCCTGTCTGTACTGCTGGGGATGAAGTCTAGGCTTCCAAACCCTAACCCTGTCTGTACTGCTGTGGATGAAGTCTAGCTTCCTAACCCTGTCTGTACTACTGGGGATGAAGTCTAGCTTCCTAACCCTAACCCTGTCTGTAATGCTGGGGATGAAGTCTAGCTTCCTAACCATAACCCTGTCTGTACTGCTGGGGATGAAGTCTAGCTTCCTAACCCTGTCTGTACTGCTTGGGGTTAAGTCTAGCTTCCTAACCCTAACCCTGTCTGTACTGCTGGGGATGAAGTCTAGCTTCCTAACCCTGCCTGTACTGCTGGGGATGAAGTCTAGCTTCCTAACCCTAACCCTGTCTGTACTGCTGGGGATGAAGCCTAGCTTCCTAACCCTAACCCTGTCTGTACTGCTGGGGATGAAGTCTAGCTTCCTAACCCTAACCCTGTCTGTACTGCTGGGGATGAAGTCTAGCTTCCTAACCATAACCCTGTCTGTACTGCTGGGGATGAAGTCTAGCTTCCTAACCCTGTCTGTACTGCTGGGGATGAAGTCTAGCTTCCTAACCCTAACCCTGTCTGTACTGCTGGGGATGAAGTCTAGCTTCCTAACCATAACCCTGTCTGTAATGCTGGGGATGAAGTCTAGCTTCCTAACCATAACCCTGTCTGTACTGCTGGGGATGAAGTCTAGCTTCCTAACCATAACCCTGTCTGTACTGCTGGGGATGAAGTCTAGCTTCCTAACCCTAACCCTGTCTGTACTGCTGGGGATGAAGTCTAGCTTCCTAACCCTGTCTGTACTGCTGGGGATGAAGTCTAGCTTCCTAACCCTAACCCTGTCTGTACTGCTGGGGATGAAGTCTAGCTTCCTAACCCTGTCTGTACTGCTGGGGATGAAGTCTAGCTTCCTAACCCTAACCCTGTCTGTACTGCTGGGGATGAAGTCTAGCTTCCTAACCCTAACCCTGTCTGTACTGCTGGGGATGAAGTCTAGCTTCCTAACCTTAACCCTGTCTGTACTGCTGGGGATGAAGTCTAGCTTCCTAACCCTAACCCTGTCTGTACTGCTGGGGATGAAGTCTAGCTTCCTAACCATAACCCTGTCTGTACTGCTGGGGATGAAGTCTAGCTTCCTAACCCTAACCCTGTCTGTACTGCTGGGGATGAAGTCTAGGCTTCCAAACCCTAACCCTGTCTGTACTGCTGTGGATGAAGTCTAGCTTCCTAACCCTGTCTGTACTACTGGGGATGAAGTCTAGCTTCCTAACCCTAACCCTATCTGTAATGCTGGGGATGAAGTCTAGCTTCCTAACCATAACCCTGTCTGTACTGCTGGGGATGAAGTCTAGCTTCCTAACCCTGTCTGTACTGCTTGGGGTTAAGTCTAGCTTCCTAACCCTAACCCTGTCTGTACTGCTGGGGATGAAGTCTAGCTTCCTAACCCTGTCTGTACTGCTGGGGATGAAGTCTAGCTTCCTAACCCTAACCCTGTCTGTACTGCTGGGGATGAAGTCTAGTTTCCTAACCCTGTCTGTACTGCTGGGGATGAAGTCCAGCTTCCTACCCTAACCCTGTCTGTACTGCTGGGGATGAAGTCTAGCTTCCTAACCCTGTCTGTACTGCTGGGGATGAAGTCTAGCTTCCTAACCCTAACCCTGTCTGTACTGCTGGGGATGAAGTCTAGCTTCCTAACCCTGTCTGTACTGCTGGGGATGAAGTCTAGCTTCCTAACCATAACCCTGTCTGTACTGCTGGGGATGAAGTCTAGCTTCCTAACCCTAACACTGTCTGTACTGCTGGGGATGAAGTCTAGCTTCCTAACCCTGTCTGTACTGCTGGGGATGAAGTCTAGCTTCCTAACCATAACCCTGTCTGTACTGCTGGGGATTAAGTCTAGCTTCCTAACCCTGTCTGTACTGCTGGGGATGAAGTCCAGCTTCCTAACCCTAACCCTGTCTGTACTGCTGGGGATGAAGTCTAGCTTCCTAACCCTGTCTGTACTGCTGGGGATGAAGTCTAGCTTCCTAACCATAACCCTGTCTGTACTGCTGGGGATGAAGTCTAGCTTCCTAACCCTAACCCTGTCTGTACTGCTGGGGATGAAGTCTAGCTTCCTAACCCTGTCTGTACTGCTGGGGATGAAGTCTACCTTCCTAACCCTAACCCTGTCTGTACTGCTGGGGATGAAGTCTAGCTTCCTAACCCTGTCTGTACTGCTGGGGATGAAGTCTAGCTTCCTAACCCTAACCCTGTCTGTACTGAAGGGGATGAAGTCTAGCTTCCTAACCCTAACCCTGTCTGTACTGCTGGGGATGAAGTTTAGCTTCCTAACCATAACCCTGTCTGTACTGCTGGGGATGAAGTCTAGCTTCCTAACCCTAACCCTGTCTGTACTGCTGGGGATGAAGTCTAGGTTCCTAACCCTGTCTGTACTGCTGGGGATGAAGTCTAACTTCCTAACCATAACCCTGTCTGTACTGCTGGGGATGAAGTCTAGCTTCCTAACCATAACCCTGTCTGTCCTGTTGGGGATGAAGTCTAGCTTCCTAACCCTGTCTGTACTGCTGTGGATGAAGTCTAGCTTCCTAACCCTAACCCTGTCTGTACTGCTGGGGATGAAGTCTAGCTTCCTAACCATAACCCTGTCTGTACTGCTGGGGATGAAGTCTAGCTTCCTAACCCTGTCTGTACTGCTGGGGATGAAGTCTAGCTTCCTAACCCTGTCTGTACTGCTGGGGATGAAGTCTAGCTTCCTAACCCTAACCATGTCTGTACTGCTGGGGATGAAGTCTAGCTTCCTAATCCTAACCCTGTCTGTACTGCTGGGGATGAAGTCTAGCTTCCTAACCCTGTCTGTACTGCTGGGGATGAAGTCTAGCTTCCTAACCATAACCCTGTCTGTACTGCTGGGGATGAAGTCTAGCTTCCTAACCCTGTCTGTACTGCTGGGGATGAAGTCTAGCTTCCTAACCATAACCCTGTCTGTACTGCTGGGGATGAAGTCTAGCTTCCTAACCCTAACCCTGTCTGTACTGCTGGGGATGAAGTCTAGCTTCCTAACCCTGTCTGTACTGCTGGGGATGAAGTCTAGCTTCCTAACCCTGTCTGTACTGCTGGGGATGAAGTCTAGCTTCCTAACCCTAACCCTGTCTGTACTGCTGGGGATGAAGTCTAGCTTCCTAACCCTAACCCTGTCTGTACTGCTGGGGATGAAGTCTAGCTTCCTAACCCTGTCTGTACTGCTGGGGATGAAGTCTAGCTTCCTAACCCTAACCCTGTCTGTACTGCTGGGGATGAAGTCTAGCTTCCTAACCCTGTCTGTACTGCTGGGGATGAAGTCTAGCTTCCTAACCCTAACCCTGTCTGTACTGCTGGGGATGAAGTCTAGCTTCCTAACCATAACCCTGTCTGTACTGCTGGGGATGAAGTCTATTTTCCTAACCCTGTCTGTCCTGCTGGGGATGAAGTCTAGCTTCCTAACCCTAACCCTGTCTGTACTGCTGGTGATGAAGTCTAACTTCCTAACCCTAACCCTGTCTGTACTGCTGGGGATGAAGTCTAGCTTCCTAACCCTAACCCTGTCTGTACTGCTGGGGATAATGTCTAGCTTCCTTACCCTGTCTGTACTGCTGGGGATGAAGTCTAGCTTCCTAACCCTGTCTGTACTGCTGGGGATGAAGTCTAGCTTCCTAACCCTAACCCTGTCTGTACTGCTGGGGATGAAGTCTAGCTTCCTAACCCTGTCTGTACTGCTGGGGATGAAGTCTAGCTTCCTAACCCTAACCCTGTCTGTACTGCTGGGGATGAAGTCTAGCTTCCTAACCCTGTCTGTACTGCTGGGGATGAAGTCTAGCTTCCTAACCCTAACCCTGTCTGTACTGCTGGGGATGAAGTCTAGCTTCCTAACCCTAACCCTGTCTGTACTGCTGGGGATGAAGTCTAGCTTCCTAACCCTGTCTGTACTGCTGGGGATGAAGTCTAGCTTCCTAACCCTAACCCTGTCTGTACTGCTGGGGATGAAGTCTAGCTTCCTAACCCTGTCTGTACTGCTGGGGATGAAGTCTAGCTTCCTAACCCTAACCCTGTCTGTACTGCTGGGGATGAAGTCTAGCTTCCTAACCATAACCCTGTCTGTACTGCTGGGGATGAAGTCTATTTTCCTAACCCTGTCTGTCCTGCTGGGGATGAAGTCTAGCTTCCTAACCCTAACCCTGTCTGTACTGCTGGTGATGAAGTCTAACTTCCTAACCCTAACCCTGTCTGTACTGCTGGGGATGAAGTCTAGCTTCCTAACCCTAACCCTGTCTGTACTGCTGGGGATAATGTCTAGCTTCCTTACCCTGTCTGTACTGCTGGGGATGAAGTCTAGCTTCCTAACCCTGTCTGTACTGCTGGGGATGAAGTCTAGCTTCCTAACCCTAACCCTGTCTGTACTGCTGGGGATGAAGTCTAGCTTCCTAACCCTGTCTGTACTGCTGGGGATGAAGTCTAGCTTCCTAACCCTAACCCTGTCTGTACTGCTGGGGATGAAGTCTAGCTTCCTAACCCTGTCTGTACTGCTGGGGATGAAGTCTAGCTTCCTAACCCTAACCCTGTCTGTACTGCTGGGGATGAAGTCTAGCTTCCTAACCCTAACCCTGTCTGTACTGCTGGGGATGAAGTCTAGCTTCCTAACCCTGTCTGTACTGCTGGGGATGAAGTCTAGCTTCCTAACCCTAACCCTGTCTGTACTGCTGGGGATGAAGTCTAGCTTCCTAACCCTGTCTGTACTGCTGGGGATGAAGTCTAGCTTCCTAACCCTAACCCTGTCTGTACTGCTGGGGATGAAGTCTAGCTTCCTAACCATAACCCTGTCTGTACTGCTGGGGATGAAGTCTATTTTCCTAACCCTGTCTGTCCTGCTGGGGATGAAGTCTAGCTTCCTAACCCTAACCCTGTCTGTACTGCTGGTGATGAAGTCTAACTTCCTAACCCTAACCCTGTCTGTACTGCTGGGGATGAAGTCTAGCTTCCTAATCCTAACCCTGTCTGTACTGCTGGGGATAATGTCTAGCTTCCTTACCCTGTCTGTACTGCTGGGGATGAAGTCTAGCTTCCTAACCCTGTCTGTACTGCTGGGGATGAAGTCTAGCTTCCTAACCCTAACCCTGTCTGTACTGCTGGGGATGAAGTCTAGCTTCCTAACCCTGTCTGTACTGCTGGGGATGAAGTCTAGCTTCCTAACCCTAACCCTGTCTGTACTGCTGGGGATGAAGTCTAGCTTCCTAACCCTGTCTGTACTGCTGGGGATGAAGTCTAGCTTCCTAACCCTAACCCTGTCTGTACTGCTGGGGATGAAGTCTAGCTTCCTAACCCTGTCTGTACTGCTGGGGATGAAGTCTAGCTTCCTAACCATAACCCTGTCTGTACTGCTGGGGATGAAGTCTAGCTTCCTAACCCTAACCCTGTCTGTACTGCTGGGGATGAAGTCTAGCTTCCTAACCCTGTCTGTACTGCTGGGGATGAAGTCTAGCTTCCTAACCATAACCCTGTCTGTACTGCTGGGGATTAAGTATAGCTTCCTAACCCTGTCTGTACTGCTGGGGATGAAGTCTAGCTTCCTAACCCTAACCCTGTCTGTACTGCTGGGGATGAAGTCTAGCTTCCTAACCCTGTCTGTACTGCTGGGGATGACGTATAGCTTCCTAACCATAACCCTGTCTGTACTGCTGGGGATGAAGTCTAGCTTCCTAACCCTAACCCTGTCTGTACTGCTGGGGATGAAGTCTAGCTTCCTAACCCTGTCTGTACTGCTGGGGATGAAGTCTAGCTTCCTAACCCTAACCCTGTCTGTACTGCTGGGGATGAAGTCTATTTTCCTAACCCTGTCTGTACTGCTGGGGATGAAGTCTAGCTTCCTAACCCTAACCCTGTCTGTACTGAAGGGGATGAAGTCTAGCTTCTTAACCCTAACCCTGTCTGTACTGCTGGGGATGAAGTCTAGCTTCCTAACCATAACCCTGTCTGTACTGCTGGGGATGAAGTCTAGCTTCCTAACCATAACCATGTCTGTACTGCTGGGGATGAAGTCTAGCTTCCTAACCCTGTCTGTACTGCTGCGGATGAAGTCTAGCTTCCTAACCATAACCCTGTCTGTACTGCTGGGGATGAAGTCTAGCTTCCTAACCATAACCCTGTCTGTCCTGCTGGGGATGAAGTCTAGCTTCCTAACCCTGTCTGTACTGCTGGGGATGAAGTCTAGCTTCCTAACCCTAACCCTGTCTGTACTGCTGGGGATGAAGTCTAGCTTCCTAACCCTAACCCTGTCTGTACTGCTGGGGATGAAGTCTAGCTTCCTAACCCTAACCCTGTCTGTACTGCTAGGGATGAAGTCTAGCTTCCTAACCCTGTCTGTACTGCTGGGGATGAAGTCTAGCTTCCTAACCCTGTCTGTACTGCTGGGGATGAAGTCTAGCTTCCTAACCCTAACCATGTCTGTACTGCTGGGGATGAAGTCTAGCTTCCTAACCCTGTCTGTACTGCTGGGGATGAAGTCTAGCTTCCTAATCCTAACCCTGTCTGTACTGCTAGGGATGAAGTCTAGCTTCCTAACCCTGTCTGTACTGCTGGGGATGAAGTCTAGCTTCCTAACCATAACCCTGTCTGTACTGCTGGGGATGAAGTCTAGCTTCCTAACCCTGTCTGTACTGCTGGGGATTAAGTCTAGCTTCCTAACCATAACCATGTCTGTACTGCTGGGGATGAAGTCTAGCTTCCTAACCCTAACCCTGTCTGTACTGCTGGGGATGAAGTCTAGCTTCCAAACCCTGTCTGTACTGCTGGGGATGAAGTCTAGCTTCCTAACCCTGTCTGTACTGCTGGGGATGAAGTATAGCTTCCTAACCCTGTCTGTACTGCTGGGGATGAAGTCTAGCTTCCTAACCCTAACCCTGTCTGTACTGCTGAGGATGAAGTCTAGCTTCCTAACCCTAACCCTGTCTGTACTGCTGGGGATGAAGTCTAGCTTTCTAACCCTGTCTGTACTGCTGGGGATGAAGTCTAGCTTCCTAACCCTAACCCTGTCTGTACTGCTGGGGATGAAGTCTAGCTTCCTAACCCTGTCTGTACTGCTGGGGATGAAGTCTAGCTTCCTAACCCTAACCCTGTCTGTACTGCTGGGGATGAAGTCTAGCTTCCTAACCATAACCCTGTCTGTACTGCTGGGGATGAAGTCTAGCTTCCTAACCCTGTCTGTCCTGCTGGGGATGAAGTCTAGCTTCCTAACCCTAACCCTGTCTGTTCTGCTGGGGATGAAGTCTAGCTTCCTAACCCTAACCCTGTCTGTACTGCTGGGGATGAAGTCTAGCTTCCTAACCCTAACCCTGTCTGTACTGCTGCGGATAATGTCTAGCTTCCTAACCCTGTCTGTACTGCTGGGGATGAAGTCTAGCTTCCTAACCATAACCCTGTCTGTACTGCTGGGGATGAAGTCTAGCTCCCTAACCCTAACCCTGTCTGTACTGCTGGGGATGAAGTCTAGCTTCCTAACCCTGTCTGTACTGCTGGGGATGAAGTCTAGCTTCCTAACCATAACCCTGTCTGTACTGCTGGGGATGAAGTCTAGCTTCCTAACCCTAACCCTGTCTGTACTGCTGGGGATAAAGTCTAGCTTCCTAACCCTGTCTGTACTGCTGGGGATGAAGTCTAGCTTCCTAATCCTAACCCTGTCTGTACTGCTGGGGATGAAGTCTAGCTTCCTAACCCTGTCTGTACTGCTGGGGATGAAGTCTAGCTTCCTAACCATAACCCTGTCTGTACTGCTGGGGATGAAGTCTAGCTTCCTAACCCTGTCTGTACTGCTGGGGATGAAGTCTAGCTTCCTAACCATAACCCTGTCTGTACTGCTGGGGATGAAGTCTAGCTTCCTAACCCTAACCCTGTCTGTACTGCTGGGGATAATGTCTAGCTTCCTAACCCTGTCTGTACTGCTGGGGATGAAGTCTAGCTCCCTAACCATAACCCTGTCTGTACTGCTGGGGATGAAGTCTAGCTTCCTAACCCTAACCCTGTCTGTACTGCTGGGGATGAAGTCTAGCTTCCTAACCCTGTCTGTACTGATGGGGATGAAGTCTAGCTTCCAAACCATAACCCTGTCTGTACTGCTGGGGATGAAGTCTAGCTTCCTAACCCTAACCCTGTCTGTACTGCTGGGGATGAAGTCTAGCTTCCTAACCATAACCCTGTCTGTACTGCTGGGGATGAAGTCTAGCTTCCTAACCCTAACCCTGTCTGTACTGCTGGGGATGAAGTCTAGCTTCCTAACCCTGTCTGTACTGCTGGGGATGAAGTCTAGCTTCCTAACCATAACCCTGTTTGTACTGCTGGGGATGAAGTCTAGCTTCCTAACCATAACCCTGTCTGTACTGCTGGGGATGAAGTCTAGCTTCCTAACCATTACCCTGTCTGTACTGCTGGGAATGAAGTCTAGCTTCCTAACCCTAACCCCTGTCTGTACTGCTGGGGATGAAGTCTAGCTTCCTAACGATAACCCTGTCTGTACTGCTGGGGATGAAGTCTAGCTTCCTAACCCTAACCCTGTCTGTACTGCTGGGGATGAAGTCTAGCTTCCTATTCCTGTCTGTACTGCTGGGGATGAAGTCTAGCTTCCTAACCATAACCCTGTCTGTACTGCTGGGGATGAAGTCTAGCTTCCTAACCCTGTCTGTACTGCTGGGGATGAAGTATAGCTTCCTAACCCTGTCTGTACTGCTGGGGATGAAGTCTAGCTTCCTAACCCTAACCCTGTCTGTACTGCTGAGGATGAAGTCTAGCTTCCTAACCCTAACCCTGTCTGTACTGCTGGGGATGAAGTCTAGCTTCCTAACCCTGTCTGTACTGCTGGGGATGAAGTCTAGCTTCCTAACCCTAACCCTGTCTGTACTGCTGGGGATGAAGTCTAGCTTCCTAACCCTGTCTGTACTGCTGGGGATGAAGTCTAGCTTCCTAACCATAACCATGTCTGTACTGCTGGGGATGAAGTCTAGCTTCCTAACCCTGTCTGTACTGCTGGGGATGAAGTCTAGCTTCCTAATCCTAACCCTGTCTGTACTGCTAGGGATGAAGTCTAGCTTCCTAACCCTGTCTGTACTGCTGGGGATGAAGTCTAGCTTCCTAACCATAACCCTGTCTGTACTGCTGGGGATGAAGTCTAGCTTCCTAACCCTGTCTGTACTGCTGGGGATGAAGTCTAGCTTCCTAACCCTAACCCTGTCTGTACTGCTGGGGATGAAGTCTAGCTTCCTAACCCTAACCCTGTCTGTACTGCTGGGGATGAAGTCTAGCTTCCAAACACTGTCTGTACTGCTGGGGATGAAGTCTAGCTTCCTAACCCTGTCTGTACTGCTGGGGATGAAGTATAGCTTCCTAACCCTGTCTGTACTGCTGGGGATGAAGTCTAGCTTCCTAACCCTAACCCTGTCTGTACTGCTGAGGATGAAGTCTAGCTTCCTAACCCTAACCCTGTCTGTACTGCTGGGGATGAAGTCTAGCTTCCTAACCCTGTCTGTACTGCTGGGGATGAAGTCTAGCTTCCTAACCCTAACCCTGTCTGTACTGCTGGGGATGAAGTCTAGCTTCCTAACCCTGTCTGTACTGCTGGGGATGAAGTCTAGCTTCCTAACCCTAACCCTGTCTGTACTGCTGGGGATGAAGTCTAGCTTCCTAACCATAACCCTGTCTGTACTGCTGGGGATGAAGTCTAGCTTCCTAACCCTGTCTGTCCTGCTGGGGATGAAGTCTAGCTTCCTAACCCTAACCCTGTCTGTTCTGCTGGGGATGAAGTCTAGCTTCCTAACCCTAACCCTGTCTGTACTGCTGGGGATGAAGTCTAGCTTCCTAACCATAACCCTGTCTGTACTGCTGGGGATGAAGTCTAGCTTCCTAACCCTGTCTGTACTGCTGGGGATGAAGTCTAGCTTCCTAACCATAACCCTGTCTGTACTGTTGGGGATGAAGTCTAGCTTCCTAACCCTAACCCTGTCTGTACTGCTGGGGATGAAGTCTAGCTTCCTAACCCTGTCTGTACTGCTGGGGATGAAGTCTAGCTTCCTAACCCTAACCCTGTCTGTACTGCTGGGGATGAAGTCTAGCTTCCTAACCATAACCCTGTCTGTACTGCTGGGGATGAAGTCTAGCTTCCTAACCCTGTATGTCCTGCTGGGGATGAAGTCTAGCTTCCTAACCCTAACCCTGTCTGTTCTGCTGGGGATGAAGTCTAGCTTCCTAACCCTAACCCTGTCTGTACTGCTGGGGATGAAGTCTAGCTTCCTAACCCTAACCCTGTCTGTACTGCTGGGGATAATGTCTAGCTTCCTAACCCTGTCTGTACTGCTGGGGATGAAGTCTAGCTTCCTAACCATAACCCTGTCTGTACTGCTGGGGATGAAGTCTAGCTCCCTAACCCTAACCCTGTCTGTACTGCTGGGGATGAAGTCTAGCTTCCTAACCCTAACCCTGTCTGTACTGCTGGGGATGAAGTCTAGCTTCCTAACCCTGTCTGTACTGCTGGGGATGAAGTCTAGCTTCCTAATCCTAACCCTGTCTGTACTGCTGGGGATGAAGTCTAGCTTCCTAACCCTGTCTGTACTGCTGGGGATGAAGTCTAGCTTCCTAACCATAACCCTGTCTGTACTGTTGGGGATGAAGTCTAGCTTCCTAACCCTAACCCTGTCTGTACTGCTGGGGATGAAGTCTAGCTTCCTAACCCTGTCTGTACTGCTGGGGATGAAGTCTAGCTTCCTAACCCTGTCTGTACTGCTGGGGATGAAGTCTAGCTTCCTAACCCTGTCTGTACTGCTGGGGATGAAGTCTAGCTTCCTAACCCTAACCATGTCTGTACTGCTGGGGATGAAGTCTAGCTTCCTAACCCTGTCTGTACTGCTGGGGATGAAGTCTAGCTTCCTAATCCTAACCCTGTCTGTACTGCTAGGGATGAAGTCTAGCTTCCTAACCCTGTCTGTACTGCTGGGGATGAAGTCTAGCTTCCTAACCATAACCCTGTCTGTACTGCTGGGGATGAAGTCTAGCTTCCTAACCCTGTCTGTACTGCTGGGGATTAAGTCTAGCTTCCTAACCATAACCATGTCTGTACTGCTGGGGATGAAGTCTAGCTTCCTAACCCTAACCCTGTCTGTACTGCTGGGGATGAAGTCTAGCTTCCAAACCCTGTCTGTACTGCTGGGGATGAAGTCTAGCTTCCTAACCCTGTCTGTACTGCTGGGGATGAAGTCTAGCTTCCTAACCCTGTCTGTACTGCTGGGGATGAAGTCTAGCTTCCTAACCCTAACCCTGTCTGTACTGCTGGGGATGAAGTCTAGCTTCCTAACCCTAACCCTGTCTGTACTGCTGGGGATGAAGTCTAGCTTCCTAACCCTGTCTGTACTGCTGGGGATGAAGTCTAGCTTCCTAACCCTAACCCTGTCTGTACTGCTGGGGATGAAGTCTAGCTTCCTAACCCTGTCTGTACTGCTGGGGATGAAGTCTAGCTTCCTAACCCTAACCCTGTCTGTACTGCTGGGGATGAAGTCTAGCTTCCTAACCATAACCCTGTCTGTACTGCTGGGGATGAAGTCTAGCTTCCTAACCCTGTCTGTCCTGCTGGGGATGAAGTCTAGCTTCCTAACCCTAACCCTGTCTGTTCTGCTGGGGATGAAGTCTAGCTTCCTAACCCTAACCCTGTCTGTACTGCTGGGGATGAAGTCTAGCTTCCTAACCCTAACCCTGTCTGTACTGCTGGGGATAATGTCTAGCTTCCTAACCCTGTCTGTACTGCTGGGGATGAAGTCTAGCTTCCTAACCATAACCCTGTCTGTACTGCTGGGGATGAAGTCTAGCTTCCTAACCCTAACCCTGTCTGTACTGCTGGGGATGAAGTCTAGCTTCCTAACCCTGTCTGTACTGCTGGGGATGAAGTCTAGCTTCCTAACCATAACCCTGTCTGCACTGCTGGGGCTGAAGTCTAGCTTCCTAACCCTAACCCTGTCTGTACTGCTGGGGATTAAGTCTAGCTTCCTAACCCTGTCTGTACTGCTGGGGATGAAGTCTAGCTTCCTAATCCTAACCCTGTCTGTACTGCTGGGGATGAAGTCTAGCTTCCTAACCCTGTCTGTACTGCTGGGGATGAAGTCTAGCTTCCTAACCATAACCCTGTCTGTACTGCTGGGGATGAAGTCTAGCTTCCTAACCCTGTCTGTACTGCTGGGGATGAAGTCTAGCTTCCTAACCATAACCCTGTCTGTACTGTTGGGGATGAAGTCTAGCTTCCTAACCCTAACCCTGTCTGTACTGCTGGGGATGAAGTCTAGCTTCCTAACCCTGTCTGTACTGCTGGGGATGAAGTCTAGCTTCCTAACCCTGTCTGTACTGCTGGGGATGAAGTCTAGCTTCCTAACCCTGTCTGTACTGCTGGGGATGAAGTCTAGCTTCCTAACCCTAACCATGTCTGTACTGCTGGGGATGAAGTCTAGCTTCCTAACCCTGTCTGTACTGCTGGGGATGAAGTCTAGCTTCCTAATCCTAACCCTGTCTGTACTGCTAGGGATGAAGTCTAGCTTCCTAACCCTGTCTGTACTGCTGGGGATGAAGTCTAGCTTCCTAACCATAACCCTGTCTGTACTGCTGGGGATGAAGTCTAGCTTCCTAACCCTGTCTGTACTGCTGGGGATTAAGTCTAGCTTCCTAACCATAACCATGTCTGTACTGCTGGGGATGAAGTCTAGCTTCCTAACCCTAACCCTGTCTGTACTGCTGGGGATGAAGTCTAGCTTCCAAACCCTGTCTGTACTGCTGGGGATGAAGTCTAGCTTCCTAACCCTGTCTGTACTGCTGGGGATGAAGTCTAGCTTCCTAACCCTGTCTGTACTGCTGGGGATGAAGTCTAGCTTCCTAACCCTAACCCTGTCTGTACTGCTGGGGATGAAGTCTAGCTTCCTAACCCTAACCCTGTCTGTACTGCTGGGGATGAAGTCTAGCTTCCTAACCCTGTCTGTACTGCTGGGGATGAAGTCTAGCTTCCTAACCCTAACCCTGTCTGTACTGCTGGGGATGAAGTCTAGCTTCCTAACCCTGTCTGTACTGCTGGGGATGAAGTCTAGCTTCCTAACCCTAACCCTGTCTGTACTGCTGGGGATGAAGTCTAGCTTCCTAACCATAACCCTGTCTGTACTGCTGGGGATGAAGTCTAGCTTCCTAACCCTGTCTGTCCTGCTGGGGATGAAGTCTAGCTTCCTAACCCTAACCCTGTCTGTTCTGCTGGGGATGAAGTCTAGCTTCCTAACCCTAACCCTGTCTGTACTGCTGGGGATGAAGTCTAGCTTCCTAACCCTAACCCTGTCTGTACTGCTGGGGATAATGTCTAGCTTCCTAACCCTGTCTGTACTGCTGGGGATGAAGTCTAGCTTCCTAACCATAACCCTGTCTGTACTGCTGGGGATGAAGTCTAGCTTCCTAACCCTAACCCTGTCTGTACTGCTGGGGATGAAGTCTAGCTTCCTAACCCTGTCTGTACTGCTGGGGATGAAGTCTAGCTTCCTAACCATAACCCTGTCTGCACTGCTGGGGATGAAGTCTAGCTTCCTAACCCTAACCCTGTCTGTACTGCTGGGGATTAAGTCTAGCTTCCTAACCCTGTCTGTACTGCTGGGGATGAAGTCTAGCTTCCTAATCCTAACCCTGTCTGTACTGCTGGGGATGAAGTCTAGCTTCCTAACCCTGTCTGTACTGCTGGGGATGAAGTCTAGCTTCCTAACCATAACCCTGTCTGTACTGCTGGGGATGAAGTCTAGCTTCCTAACCCTGTCTGTACTGCTGGGGATGAAGTCTAGCTTCCTAACCATAACCCTGTCTGTACTGTTGGGGATGAAGTCTAGCTTCCTAACCCTAACCCTGTCTGTACTGCTGGGGATGAAGTCTAGCTTCCTAACCCTGGCTGTACTGCTGGGGATGAAGTCTAGCTTCCTAACCCTGTATGTACTGCTGGGGATGAAGTCTAGCTTCCTAACCCTGTCTATACTGCTGGGGATGAAGTCTAGCTTCCTAACCCTAACCCTGTCTGTACTGCTGGGGATGAAGTCTAGCTTCCTAACCCTAACCCTGTCTGTACTGCTGGGGATGAAGTCTAGCTTCCTAACCCTAACCCTGTCTGTACTGCTGGGGATGAAGTCTAGCTTCCTAACCCTGTCTGTACTAATGGGGATGAAGTCTAGCTTCCTAACCCTAACCCTGTCTGTACTGCTGGGGATGAAGTCTAGCTTCCTAACCATAACCCTGTCTGTACTGCTGGGGATGAAGTCTAGCTTCCTAACCCTGTCTGTCCTGCTGGGGATGAAGTCTAAATTCCTAACCCTAACCCTGTCTGTACTGCTGGGGATGAAGTCTAGCTTCCTAACCCTAACCCTGTCTGTACTGCTGGGGATGAAGTCTAGCTTCCTAACCCTAACCCTGTCTGTACTGCTGGGGATAATGTCTAGCTTCCTAACCCTGTCTGTACTGCTGGGGATGAAGTCTAGCTTCCTAACCATAACCCTGTCTGTAATGCTGGGGATGAAGTCTAGCTTCCTAACCCTAACCCTGTCTGTACTGCTGGGGATGAAGTCTAGCTTCCTAACCCTGTCTGTACTGATGGGGATGAAGTCTAGCTTCCAAACCATAACCCTGTCTGTACTGCTGGGGATGAAGTCTAGCTTCCTAACCCTAACCCTGTCTGTACTGCTGGGGATGAAGTTTAGCTTCCTAACCATAACCCTGTCTGTACTGCTGGGGATGAAGTCTAGCTTCCTAACCCTAACCCTGTCTGTACTGCTGGGGATGAAGTCTAGCTTCCTAACCCTGTCTGTACTGCTGGGGATGAAGTCTAGCTTCCTAACCATAACCCTGTTTGTACTGCTGGGGATGAAGTCTAGCTTCCTAACCATAACCCTGTCTGTACTGCTGGGGATGAAGTCTAGCTTCCTAACCATTACCCTGTCTGTACTGCTGGGAATGAAGTCTAGCTTCCTAACCCTAACCCCTGTCTGTACTGCTGGGGATGAAGTCTAGCTTCCTAACGATAACCCTGTCTGTACTGCTGGGGATGAAGTCTAGCTTCCTAACCCTAACCCTGTCTGTACTGCTGGGGATGAAGTCTAGCTTCCTATTCCTGTCTGTACTGCTGGGGATGAAGTCTAGCTTCCTAACCATAACCCTGTCTGTACTGCTGGGGATGAAGTCTAGCTTCCTAACCCTGTCTGTACTGATGGGGATGAAGTCTAGCTTCCTAACCATAACCCTGTCTGTACTGCTGGGGATGAAGTCTAGCTTCCTAACCCTAACCCTGTCTGTACTGCTTGGGATGAAGTCTAGCTTCCTAACCATAACCCTGTCTGTACTGCTGGGGATGAAGTCTAGCTTCCTAACCCTAACCCTGTCTGTACTGCTGGGGATGAAGTCTAGGTTCCTAACCCTGTCTGTACTGCTGGGGATGAAGTCTAGCTTCCTAACCATAACCCTGTTTGTACTGCTGGGGATGAAGTCTAGCTTCCTAACCATAACCCTGTCTGTACTGCTGGGGATGAAGTCTAGCTTCCTAACCATTACCCTGTCTGTACTGCTGGGAATGAAGTCTAGCTTCCTAACCCTAACCCCTGTCTGTACTGCTGGGGATGAAGTCTAGCTTCCTAACGATAACCCTGTCTGTACTGCTGGGGATGAAGTCTAGCTTCCTAACCCTAACCCTGTCTGTACTGCTGGGGATGAAGTCTAGCTTCCTAACCCTGTCTGTACTGCTGGGGATGAAGTCTACCTTCCTAACCCTGTCTGTACTGCTGGGGATGAAGTCTAGCTTCCTAACCCTAACCCTGTCTGTACTTCTGGGGAAGAAGTCTAGCTTCCTAACCCTGTCTGTACTGCTGGGGATGAAGTCTAGCTTCCTAATCCTAACCCTGTCTGTACTGCTGGGGATGAAGTCTAGCTTCCTAACCCTGTCTGTACTGCTGGGGATGAAGTCTAGCTTCCTAACCCTCTCTGTACTGCTGGGGATGAAGTCTAGCTTCCTAACCCTGTCTGTACTGCTGGGGATGAAGTCTAGCTTCCTAACCCTAACCCTGTCTGTACTGCTGGGGATGAAGTCTAGCTTCCTAACCCTAACCCTGTCTGTACTGCTGGGGATGAAGTCTAGCTTCCTAACCCTGTCTGTACTGCTGGGGATGAAGTCTAGCTTCCTAACCATAACCCTGTCTGTACTGCTGGGGATGAAGTCTAGCTTCCTAACCCTGTCTATACTGCTGGGGATGAAATCTAGCTTCCTAACCCTAACCCTGTCTGTACTGCTGGGGATGAAGTCTAGCTTCCTAACCATAACCCTGTCTGTACTGCTGGGGATGAAGTCTAGCTTCCTAACCCTGTCTGTCCTGCTGGGGATGAAGTCTAGCTTCCTAACCCTAACCCTGTCTGTACTGCTGGGGATGAAGTCTAGCTTCCTAACCCTAACCCTGTCTGTACTGCTGGGGATGAAGTCTAGCTTCCTAACCCTAACCCTGTCTGTACTGCTGGGGATAATGTCTAGCTTCCTAACCCTGTCTGTACTGCTGGGGATGAAGTCTAGCTTCCTAACCATAACCCTGTCTGTACTGCTGGGGATGAAGTCTAGCTTCCTAACCCTAACCCTGTCTGTACTGCTGGGGATGAAGTCTAGCTTCCTAACCCTGTCTGTACTGCTGGGGATGAAGTCTAGCTTCCTAACCATAACCCTGTCTGTACTGCTGGGGATGAAGTCTAGCTTCCTAACCCTAACTATGTCTGTACTGCTGGGGATGAAGTCTAGCTTCCTAACCATAACCCTGTCTGTACTGCTGGGGATGAAGTCTAGCTTCCTAACCCTAACCCTGTCTGTACTGCTGGGGATGAAGTCTAGCTTCCTAACCCTGTCTGTACTGCTGGGGATGAAGTCTAGCTTCCTAACCATAACCCTGTCTGTACTGCTGGGGATGAAGTCTAGCTTCCTAACCATAACCCTGTCTGTACTGCTGGGGATGAAGTCTAGCTTCCTAACCCTAACCCTGTCTGTACTGCTGGGGATAATGTCTAGCTTCCTAACCCTAACCCTGTCTGTACTGCTGGGGATGAAGTCTAGCTTCCTAACCCTGTCTGTACTGCTGGGGATGAAGTCTAGCTTCCTAACCCTAACCCTGTCTGTACTGCTGGGGATGAAGTCTAGCTTCCTAACCCTGTCTATACTGCTGGGGATGAAATCTAGCTTCCTAACCCTAACCCTGTCTGTACTGCTGGGGATGAAGTCTAGCTTCCTAAACCTGTCTGTACTGCTGGGGATGAAGTCTAGCTTCCTAACCCTAACCCTGTCTGTACTGCTGGGGATGAAGTCTAGCTTCCTAACCCTGTCTATACTGCTGGGGATGAAATCTAGCTTCCTAACCCTAACCCTGTCTATACTGCTGGGGATGAAGTCTAGCTTCCTAACCATAACCCTGTCTGTACTGCTGGGGATGAAGTCTAGCTTCCTAACCCTGTCTGTCCTGCTGGGGATGAAGTCTAGCTTCCTAACCCTAACCCTGTCTGTACTGCTGGGGATGAAGTCTAGCTTCCTAACCCTAACCCTGTCTGTACTGCTGGGGATGAAGTCTAGCTTCCTAACCCTAACCCTGTCTGTACTGCTGGGGATAATGTCTAGCTTCCTAACCATGTCTGTACTGCTGGGGATGAAGTCTAGCTTCCTAACCATAACCCTGTCTGTACTGCTGGGGATGAAGTCTAGCTTCCTAACCCTAACCCTGTCTGTACTGCTGGGGATGAAGTCTAGCTTCCTAACCCTGTCTGTACTGCTGTGGATGAAGTCTAGCTTCTTAACCATAACCCTGTCTGTACTGCTGGGGATGAAGTCTAGCTTCCTAATCCTAACCATGTCTGTACTGCTGGGGATGAAGTCTAGCTTCCTAACCATAACCCTGTCTGTACTGCTGGGGATGAAGTCTAGCTTCCTAACCCTAACCCTGTCTGTACTGCTGGGGATGAAATCTAGCTTCCTAACCCTGTCTGTACTGCTGGGGATGAAGTCTAGCTTCCTAACCATAACCCTGTCTGTACTGCTGGGGATGAAGTCTAACTTCCTAACCATAACCCTGTCTGTACTGCTGGGGATGAAGTCTAGCTTCCTAACCCTGTCTGTACTGCTGGGGATGAAGTCTAGCTTCCTAACCCTAACCCTGTCTGTACTGCTGGGGATGAAGTCTAGCTTCCTAACCATAACCCTGTCTGTACTGCTGGGGATGAAGTCTAGCTTCTTAACCCTAACACTGTCTGTACTGCTGGGGATGAAGTCTAGCTTCCTAACCCTGTCTGTACTGCTGGGGATGAAGTATAGCTTCCTAACCATAACCCTGTCTGTACTGCTGGGGATGAAGTCTAGCTTCCTAACCATAACCCTGTCTGTACTGCTGGGGATGAAGTCTAGCTTCCTAACCATAACCCTGTCTGTACTGCTGGGGATGAAGTCTAGCTTCCTAACCCTAACCCTGTCTGTACTGCTGGGGATGAAGTCTAGCTTCCTAACCCTAACCCTGTATGTACTGCTGGGGATGAAGACTAGCTTCCTAACCCTGTCTGTACTGCTGGGGATGAAGTCTAGCTTCCTAACCCTAACCCTGTCTGTACTGCTGGGGATGAAGTATAGCTTCCTAACCCTGTCTGTACTGCTGGGGATGAAGTCTAGCTTCCTAACCATAACCCTGTCTGTACTGCTGGGGATGAAGTCTAGCTTCCTAACCATAACCCTGTCTGTACTGCTGGGGATGAAGTCTAGCTTCCTAACCATAACCCTGTCTGTAGTGCTGGGGATGAAGTATAGCTTCCTAACCCTGTCTGTACTGCTTGGGATGAAGTCTAGCTTCCTAACCCTAACCCTGTCTGTACTGCTGGGGATGAAGTCTAGCTTCCTAACACTAACCCTGTCTGTACTGCTGGGGATGAAGTCTAGCTTCCTAACCATAACCCTGTCTGTACTGCTGGGGATGAAGTCTAGCTTCCTAACCCTGTCTGTACTGCTGGGGATGAAGTCTAGCTTCCTAACCCTAACCCTGTCTGTACTGCTGGGGATGAAGTCTAGCTTCCTAACCATAACCCTGTCTGTACTGCTGGGGATGAAGTCTAGCTT
Source organism: Coregonus lavaretus (assembly GCF_964263955.1). Taxonomy (NCBI): domain Eukaryota; kingdom Metazoa; phylum Chordata; class Actinopteri; order Salmoniformes; family Salmonidae; genus Coregonus; species Coregonus lavaretus. The sequence goes on along the minus strand of NC_140010.1, from coordinate 510,703 downwards.
CCTAACTATAACCCTGTCTGTACTGCTGGGGATGAAGTCTAGCTTCCTAACCCTAACCCTGTCTGTACTGCTGGGGATGAAGTCTAGCTTCCTAACCCTGTCTGTACTGCTGGGGATGAAGTCTAGCTTCCTAACCATAACCCTGTCTGTACTGCTGGGGATGAAGTCTAGCTTCCTGACCCTAACCCTGTCTGTACTGCTGGGGATGAAGTCTAGCTTCCTAACCCTGTCTGTACTGCTGGGGATGAAGTCTAGCTTCCTAACCATAACCCTGTTTGTACTGCTGGGGATGAAGTCTAGCTTCCTAACCATAACCCTGTCTGTACTGCTGGGGATGAAGTCTAGCTTCCTAACCATAACCCTGTCTGTACTGCTGGGAATGAAGTCTAGCTTCCTAACCCTAACCCCTGTCTGTACTGCTGGGGATGAAGTCTAGCTTCCTAACGATAACCCTGTCTGTACTGCTGGGGATGAAGTCTAGCTTCCTAACCCTAACCCTGTCTGTACTGCTGGGGATGAAGTCTAGCTTCCTATTCCTGTCTGTACTGCTGGGGATGAAGTCTAGCTTCCTAACCATAACCCTGTCTGTACTGCTGGGGATGAAGTCTAGCTTCCTAACCCTGTCTGTACTGCTGGGGATGAAGTCTAGCTTCCTAACCCTAACCCTGTCTGTACTGCTGGGGATGAAGTCTAGCTTCCTAACCCTAACCCTGTCTGTACTGCTGGGGATAATGTCTAGCTTCCTAACCCTGTCTGTACTGCTGGGGATGAAGTCTAGCTTCCTAACCATAACCCTGTCTGTACTGCTGGGGATGAAGTCTAGCTTCCTAACCCTAACCCTGTCTGTACTGCTGGGGATGAAGTCTAGCTTCCTAACCCTGTCTGTACTGCTGGGGATGAAGTCTAGCTTCCTAACCATAACCCTGTCTGTACTGCTGGGGATGAAGTCTAGCTTCCTAATCCTAACCATGTCTGTACTGCTGGGGATGAAGTCTAGCTTCCTAACCATAACCCTGTCTGTACTGCTGGGGATGAAGTCTAGCTTCCTAACCCTAACCCTCTCTGAACTGCTGGGGATGAAGTCTAGCTTCCTAACCCTGTCTGTACTGCTGGGGATGAAGTCTAGCTTCCTAACCCTAACCCTGTCTGTACTGCTGGGGATGAAGTCTAGCTTCCTAACTATAACCCTGTCTGTACTGCTGGGGATGAAGTCTAGCTTCCTAACCCTAACCCTGTCTGTACTGCTGGGGATGAAGTCTAGCTTCCTAACCCTGTCTGTACTGCTGGGGATGAAGTCTAGCTTCCTAACCATAACCCTGTCTGTACTGCTGGGGATGAAGTCTAGCTTCCTAACCCTAACCCTGTCTGTACTGCTGGGGATGAAGTCTAGCTTCCTAACCCTGTCTGTACTGCTGGGGATGAAGTCTAGCTTCCTAACCATAACCCTGTCTGTACTGCTGGGGATGAAGTCTAGCTTCTTAACCCTAACACTGTCTGTACTGCTGGGGATGAAGTCTAGCTTCCTAACCCTGTCTGTACTGCTGGGGATGAAGTATAGCTTCCTAACCATAACCCTGTCTGTACTGCTGGGGATGAAGTCTAGCTTCCTAACCATAACCCTGTCTGTACTGCTGGGGATGAAGTCTAGCTTCCTAACCATAACCCTGTCTGTACTGCTGGGGATGAAGTCTAGCTTCCTAACCCTAACCCTGTCTGTACTGCTGGGGATGAAGTCTAGCTTCCTAACCCTAACCCTGTATGTACTGCTGGGGATGAAGACTAGCTTCCTAACCCTGTCTGTACTGCTGGGGATGAAGTCTAGCTTCCTAACCCTAACCCTGTCTGTACTGCTGGGGATGAAGTATAGCTTCCTAACCCTGTCTGTACTGCTGGGGATGAAGTCTAGCTTCCTAACCATAACCCTGTCTGTACTGCTGGGGATGAAGTCTAGCTTCCTAACCATAACCCTGTCTGTACTGCTGGGGATGAAGTCTAGCTTCCTAACCATAACCCTGTCTGTACTGCTGGGGATGAAGTCTAGCTTCCTAACCCTGTCTGTACTGCTTGGGATGAAGTCTAGCTTCCTAACCCTAACCCTGTCTGTACTGCTGGGGATGAAGTCTAGCTTCCTAACACTAACCCTGTCTGTACTGCTGGGGATGAAGTCTAGCTTCCTAACCATAACCCTGTCTGTACTGCTGGGGATGAAGTCTAGCTTCCTAACCCTGTCTGTACTGCTGGGGATGAAGTCTAGCTTCCTAACCCTAACCCTGTCTGTACTGCTGGGGATGAAGTCTAGCTTCCTAACCATAACCCTGTCTGTACTGCTGGGGATGAAGTCTAGCTTCCTAACTATAACCCTGTCTGTACTGCTGGGGATGAAGTCTAGCTTCCTAACCCTAACCCTGTCTGTACTGCTGGGGATGAAGTCTAGCTTCCTAACCCTGTCTGTACTGCTGGGGATGAAGTCTAGCTTCCTAACCATAACCCTGTCTGTACTGCTGGGGATGAAGTCTAGCTTCCTAACCCTAACCCTGTCTGTACTGCTGGGGATGAAGTCTAGCTTCCTAACCCTGTCTGTACTGCTGGGGATGAAGTCTAGCTTCCTAACCATAACCCTGTTTGTACTGCTGGGGATGAAGTCTAGCTTCCTAACCATAACCCTGTCTGTACTGCTGGGGATGAAGTCTAGCTTCCTAACCATAACCCTGTCTGTACTGCTGGGAATGAAGTCTAGCTTCCTAACCCTAACCCCTGTCTGTACTGCTGGGGATGAAGTCTAGCTTCCTAACGATAACCCTGTCTGTACTGCTGGGGATGAAGTCTAGCTTCCTAACCCTAACCCTGTCTGTACTGCTGGGGATGAAGTCTAGCTTCCTATTCCTGTCTGTACTGCTGGGGATGAAGTCTAGCTTCCTAACCATAACCCTGTCTGTACTGCTGGGGATGAAGTCTAGCTTCCTAACCCTGTCTGTACTGCTGGGGATGAAGTCTAGCTTCCTAACCCTAACCCTGTCTGTACTGCTGGGGATGAAGTCTAGCTTCCTAACCCTAACCCTGTCTGTACTGCTGGGGATAATGTCTAGCTTCCTAACCCTGTCTGTACTGCTGGGGATGAAGTCTAGCTTCCTAACCATAACCCTGTCTGTACTGCTGGGGATGAAGTCTAGCTTCCTAACCCTAACCCTGTCTGTACTGCTGGGGATGAAGTCTAGCTTCCTAACCCTGTCTGTACTGCTGGGGATGAAGTCTAGCTTCCTAACCATAACCCTGTCTGTACTGCTGGGGATGAAGTCTAGCTTCCTAATCCTAACCATGTCTGTACTGCTGGGGATGAAGTCTAGCTTCCTAACCATAACCCTGTCTGTACTGCTGGGGATGAAGTCTAGCTTCCTAACCCTAACCCTCTCTGAACTGCTGGGGATGAAGTCTAGCTTCCTAACCCTGTCTGTACTGCTGGGGATGAAGTCTAGCTTCCTAACCCTAACCCTGTCTGTACTGCTGGGGATGAAGTCTAGCTTCCTAACTATAACCCTGTCTGTACTGCTGGGGATGAAGTCTAGCTTCCTAACCCTAACCCTGTCTGTACTGCTGGGGATGAAGTCTAGCTTCCTAACCCTGTCTGTACTGCTGGGGATGAAGTCTAGCTTCCTAACCATAACCCTGTCTGTACTGCTGGGGATGAAGTCTAGCTTCCTAACCCTAACCCTGTCTGTACTGCTGGGGATGAATTCTAGCTTCCTAACCCTGTCTGTACTGCTGGGGATGAAGTCTAGCTTCCTAACCATAACCCTGTCTGTACTGCTGGGGATGAAGTCTAGCTTCCTAACCCTAACCCTGTCTGTACTGCTGGGGATGAAGTCTAGCTTCCTAACCCTGTCTGTACTGCTGGGGATGAAGTCTAGCTTCCTAACCATAACCCTGTTTGTACTGCTGGGGATGAAGTCTAGCTTCCTAACCATAACCCTGTCTGTACTGCTGGGGATGAAGTCTAGCTTCCTAACCATAACCCTGTCTGTACTGCTGGGAATGAAGTCTAGCTTCCTAACCCTAACCCCTGTCTGTACTGCTGGGGATGAAGTCTAGCTTCCTAACGATAACCCTGTCTGTACTGCTGGGGATGAAGTCTAGCTTCCTAACCCTAACCCTGTCTGTACTGCTGGGGATGAAGTCTAGCTTCCTATTCCTGTCTGTACTGCTGGGGATGAAGTCTAGCTTCCTAACCATAACCCTGTCTGTACTGCTGGGGATGAAGTCTAGCTTCCTAACCCTGTCTGTACTGCTGGGGATGAAGTCTAGCTTCCTAACCCTAACCCTGTCTGTACTGCTGGGGATGAAGTCTAGCTTCCTAACCCTAACCCTGTCTGTACTGCTGGGGATAATGTCTAGCTTCCTAACCCTGTCTGTACTGCTGGGGATGAAGTCTAGCTTCCTAACCATAACCCTGTCTGTACTGCTGGGGATGAAGTCTAGCTTCCTAACCCTAACCCTGTCTGTACTGCTGGGGATGAAGTCTAGCTTCCTAACCCTGTCTGTACTGCTGGGGATGAAGTCTAGCTTCCTAACCATAACCCTGTCTGTACTGCTGGGGATGAAGTCTAGCTTCCTAATCCTAACCATGTCTGTACTGCTGGGGATGAAGTCTAGCTTCCTAACCATAACCCTGTCTGTACTGCTGGGGATGAAGTCTAGCTTCCTAACCCTAACCCTCTCTGAACTGCTGGGGATGAAGTCTAGCTTCCTAACCCTGTCTGTACTGCTGGGGATGAAGTCTAGCTTCCTAACCCTAACCCTGTCTGTACTGCTGGGGATGAAGTCTAGCTTCCTAACACTAACCCTGTCTGTACTGCTGGGGATGAAGTCTAGCTTCCTAACCATAACCCTGTCTGTACTGCTGGGGATGAAGTCTAGCTTCCTAACCCTGTCTGTACTGCTGGGGATGAAGTCTAGCTTCCTAACCATAACCCTGTCTGTACTGCTGGGGATGAAGTCTAGCTTCCTAACCCTGTCTGTACTGCTGGGGATGAAGTCTAGCTTCCTAACCCTGTCTGTACTGCTGGGGATGAAGTCTAGCTTCCTAACCATAACCCTGTCTGTAATGCTGGGGATGAAGTCTAGCTTCCTAACCCTGTCTGTACTGAAGGGGATGAAGTCTAGCTTCCTAACCATGTCTGTACTGCTGGGGATGAAGTCTAGCTTCCTAACCCTGTCTGTACTGCTGGGGATGAAGTCTAGCTTCCTAACCATAACCCTGTCTGTACTGCTGGGGATGAAGTCTAGCTTCCTAACCATAACCCTGTCTGTACTGCTGGGGATGAAGTCTAGCTTCCTAACCCTGTCTGTACTGCTGGGGATGAAGTCTAGCTTCCTAACCCTAACCCTGTCTGTACTGCTGGGGATGAAGTCTAGCTTCCTAACCCTAACCCTGTCTGTACTGCTGGGGATGAAGTCTAGCTTCCTAACCATAACCCTGTCTGTACTGCTGGGGATGAAGTCTAGCTTCCTAACCATAACCCTGTCTGTACTGCTGGGGATGAAGTCTAGCTTCCTAACCCTAACCCTGTATGTACTGCTGGGGATGAAGTCTAGCTTCCTAACCCTGTCTGTACTGCTGGGGATGAAGTCTAGCTTCCTAACCCTGTCTGTACTGCTGGGGATGAAGTCTAGCTTCCTAACCATAACCCTGTCTGTACTGCTGGGGATGAAGTCTAGCTTCCTAACCATAACCCTGTCTGTCCTGCTGGGGATGAAGTCTAGCTTCCTAACCCTGTCTGTACTGCTGGGGATGAAGTCTAGCTTCCTATCCCTGTCTGTACTGCTGGGGATTAAGTCTAGCTTCCTAACCGTAACCCTGTCTGTACTGCTGGGGATGAAGTCTAGCTTCCTAACCATAACCCTGTCTGTACTGCTGGGGAGGAAGTCTAGCTTCCTAACCCTGTCTGTACTGCTGGGGATGAAGTCTAGCTTCCTAACCCTAACCCTGTCTGTACTGCTGGGGATGAAGTCTAGCTTCCTAACCCTAACCCTGTCTGTACTGCTGGGGATGAAGTCTAGCTTCCTAACCCTGTCTGTACTGCTGGGGATGAAGTCTAGCTTCCTAACCCTAACCCTGTCTGTACTGCTGGGGATGAAGTCTAGCTTCCTAACCCTGTCTGTACTGCTGGGGATGAAGTCTAGCTTCCTAACCCTGTCTATACTGCTGGGGATGAAGTCTAGCTTCCTAACCATAACCCTGTCTGTACTGCTGGGGATGAAGTCTAGCTTCCTAACCCTACCCTGTCTGTACTGAAGGGGATGAAGTCTAGCTTCCTATCCCTGTCTGTACTGCTGGGGATTAAGTCTAGCTTCCTAACCGTAACCCTGTCTGTACTGCTGGGGATGAAGTCTAGCTTCCTAACCATAACCCTGTCTGTACTGCTGGGGAGGAAGTCTAGCTTCCTAACCCTGTCTGTACTGCTGGGGATGAAGTCTAGCTTCCTAACCCTAACCCTGTCTGTACTGCTGGGGATGAAGTCTAGCTTCCTAACCCTAACCCTGTCTGTACTGCTGGGGATGAAGTCTAGCTTCCTAACCCTGTCTGTACTGCTGGGGATGAAGTCTAGCTTCCTAACCCTAACCCTGTCTGTACTGCTGGGGATGAAGTCTAGCTTCCTAACCCTGTCTGTACTGCTGGGGATGAAGTCTAGCTTCCTAACCCTGTCTATACTGCTGGGGATGAAGTCTAGCTTCCTAACCATAACCCTGTCTGTACTGCTGGGGATGAAGTCTAGCTTCCTAACCCTACCCTGTCTGTACTGAAGGGGATGAAGTCGAGCTTCCTAACCCTAACCCTGTCTGTACTGCTGGGGATGAAGTCTAGCTTCCTAACCCTGTCTGTCCTGAGGGGATGAAGTCTAGCTTCCTAACCATGACCCTGTCTGTACTGCTGGGGATGAAGTCTAGCTTCCTAACCCTAACCCTGTCTGTACTGCTGGGGATGAAGTCTAGCTTCCTAACCCTAACCCTGTCTGTACTGCTGGGGATGAAGTCTAGCTTCCTAACCCTAACCCTGTCTGTACTGCTGGGGATGAAGTCTAGCTTCCTAACCATAACCCTGTCTGTACTGCTGGGGATGAAGTCAAGCTTCCTAACCATAACCCTGTCTGTACTGCTGGGGATGAAGTCTAGCTTCCTAACCCTAACCCTGTCTGTACTGCTGGGGATGAAGTCTAGCTTCCTAACCCTGTCTGTACTGCTGGGGATGAAGTCTAGCTTCCTAACCATAACCCTGTCTGTACTGCTGGGGATGAAGTCTAGCTTCCTAACCCTAACCCTGTCTGTACTGCTGGGGATGAAGTCTAGCTTCCTAACCCTGTCTGTACTGCTGGGGATGAAGTCTAGCTTCCTAACCCTAACCCTGTCTGTACTGCTGGGGATGAAGTCTAGCTTCCTAACCCTGTCTGTACTGCTGGGGATGAAGTCTAGCTTCCTAATCCTAACCCTGTCTGTACTGCTGGGGATGAAGTCTAGCTTCCTAACCCTGTCTGTACTGCTGGGGATGAAGTCTAGCTTCCTAACCATAACCCTGTCTGTACTGCTGGGGATGAAGTCTAGCTTCCTATCCCTGTCTGTACTGCTGGGGATGAAGTCTAGCTTCCTAACCGTAACCCTGTCTGTACTGCTGGGGATGAAGTCTAGCTTCCTAACCATAACCCTGTCAGTACTGCTGGGGATGAAGTCTAGCTTCCTAACCCTGTCTGTACTGCTGGGGATGAAGTCTAGCTTCCTAACCCTAACCCTGTCTGTACTGCTGGGGATGAAGTCTAGCTTCCTAACCCTAACCCTGTCTGTACTGCTGGGGATGAAGTCTAGCTTCCTAACCCTGTCTGTCCTGAGGGGATGAAGTCTAGCTTCCTAACCATAACCCTGTCTGTACTGCTGGGGATGAAGTCTAGCTTCCTAACCCTAACCCTGTCTGTACTGCTGGGGATGAAGTCTAGCTTCCTAACCCTAACCCTGTCTGTACTGCTGGGGATGAAGTCTAGCTTCCTAACCCTAACCCTGTCTGTACTGCTGGGGATGAAGTCTAGCTTCCTAACCCTGTCTGTACTGCTGGGGATGAAGTCTAGCTTCCTAACCCTAACCCTGTCTGTACTGCTGGGGATGAAGTCTAGCTTCCTAACCCTAACCCTGTCTGTACTGCTGGGGATGAAGTCTAGCTTCCTAACCCTGTCTGTACTGCTGGGGATGAAGTCTAGCTTCCTAACCCTAACCCTGTCTGTACTGCTGGGGATGAAGTCTAGCTTCCTAACCCTGTCTGTACTGCTGGGGATGAAGTCTAGCTTCCTAACCCTGTCTGTACTGCTGGGGATGAAGTCTAGCTTCCTAACCATAACCCTGTCTGTACTGCTGGGGATGAAGTCTAGCTTCCTAACCATAACCCTGTCTGTCCTGCTGGGGATGAAGTCTAGCTTCCTAACCCTGTCTGTACTGCTGGGGATGAAGTCTAGCTTCCTATCCCTGTCTGTACTGCTGGGGATTAAGTCTAGCTTCCTAACCGTAACCCTGTCTGTACTGCTGGGGATGAAGTCTAGCTTCCTAACCATAACCCTGTCTGTACTGCTGGGGATGAAGTCTAGCTTCCTAACCCTGTCTGTACTGCTGGGGATGAAGTCTAGCTTCCTAACCCTAACCCTGTCTGTACTGCTGGGGATGAAGTCTAGCTTCCTAACCCTAACCCTGTCTGTACTGCTGGGGATGAAGTCTAGCTTCCTAACCCTGTCTGTACTGCTGGGGATGAAGTCTAGCTTCCTAACCCTAACCCTGTCTGTACTGCTGGGGATGAAGTCTAGCTTCCTAACCCTGTCTGTACTGCTGGGGATGAAGTCTAGCTTCCTAACCCTGTCTATACTGCTGGGGATGAAGTCTAGCTTCCTAACCATAACCCTGTCTGTACTGCTGGGGATGAAGTCTAGCTTCCTAACCCTACCCTGTCTGTACTGAAGGGGATGAAGTCGAGCTTCCTAACCCTAACCCTGTCTGTACTGCTGGGGATGAAGTCTAGCTTCCTAACCCTGTCTGTCCTGAGGGGATGAAGTCTAGCTTCCTAACCATAACCCTGTCTGTACTGCTGGGGATGAAGTCTAGCTTCCTAACCCTAACCCTGTCTGTACTGCTGGGGATGAAGTCTAGCTTCCTAACCCTAACCCTGTCTGTACTGCTGGGGATGAAGTCTAGCTTCCTAACCCTAACCCTGTCTGTACTGCTGGGGATGAAGTCTAGCTTCCTAACCATAACCCTGTCTGTACTGCTGGGGATGAAGTCTAGCTTCCTAACCATAACCCTGTCTGTACTGCTGGGGATGAAGTCTAGCTTCCTAACCCTAACCCTGTCTGTACTGCTGGGGATGAAGTCTAGCTTCCTAACCCTAACCCTGTCTGTACTGCTGGGGATGAAGTCTAGCTTCCTAACCATAACCCTGTCTGTACTGCTGGGGATGAAGTCTAGCTTCCTAACCATAACCCTGTCTGTACTGCTGGGGATGAAGTCTAGCTTCCTAACCATAACCCTGTCTGTACTGCTGGGGATGAAGTCTAGCTTCCTAACCCTAACCCTGTCTGTACTGCTGGGGATGAAGTCTAGCTTCCTAACCCTAACCCTGTCTGTACTGCTGGGGATGAAGTCTAGCTTCCTAACCATAACCCTGTCTGTACTGCTGGGGATGAAGTCTAGCTTCCTAACCATAACCCTGTCTGTACTGCTGGGGATGAAGTCTAGCTTCCTAACCCTAACCCTGTCTGTACTGCTGGGGATGAAGTCTAGCTTCCTAACCCTGTCTGTACTGCTGGGGATGAAGTCTAGCTTCCTAACCATAACCCTGTCTGTACTGCTGGGGATGAAGTCTAGCTTCCTAACCCTAACCCTGTCTGTACTGCTGGGGATGAAGTCTAGCTTCCTAACCCTGTCTGTACTGCTGGGGATGAAGTCTAGCTTCCTAACCCTAACCCTGTCTGTACTGCTGGGGATGAAGTCTAGCTTCCTAACCCTGTCTGTACTGCTGGGGATGAAGTATAGCTTCCTAATCCTAACCCTGTCTGTACTGCTGGGGATGAAGTCTAGCTTCCTAACCCTGTCTGTACTGCTGGGGATGAAGTCTAGCTTCCTAACCATAACCCTGTCTGTACTGCTGGGGATGAAGTCTAGCTTCCTAACCCTGTCTGTACTGCTGGGGATGAAGTCTAGCTTCCTAACCATAACCCTGTCTGTACTGCTGGGGATGAAGTCTAGCTTCCTAACCCTAACCCTGTCTGTACTGCTGGGGATGAAGTCTAGCTTCCTAACCCTGTCTGTACTGCTGGGGATGAAGTCTAGCTTCCTAACCCTAACCCTGTCTGTACTGCTGGGGATGAAGTCTAGCTTCCTAACCCTAACCCTGTCTGTACTGCTGGGGATGAAGTCTAGCTTCCTAACCCTAACCCTGTCTGTACTGCTGGGGATGAAGTCTAGCTTCCTAACCCTGTTTGTACTGCTGGGGATGAAGTCTAGCTTCCTAACCCTAACCCTGTCTGTACTGCTGGTGATGAAATCTAGCTTCCTAACCCTGTCTGTACTGCTGGAGATGAAGTCTAGCTTCCTAACCCTAACCCTGTCTGTACTGCTGGGGATGAAGTCTAGCTTCCTAACCATAACCCTGTCTGTACTGCTGGGGATGAAGTCTAGCTTCCTAACCCTGTCTGTCCTGCTGGGGATGAAGTCTAGCTTCCTAACCCTAACCCTGTCTGTACTGCTGGGGATGAAGTCTAGCTTCCTAACCCTAACCCTGTCTGTACTGCTGGGGATGAAGTCTAGCTTCCTAACCCTAACCCTGTCTGTACTGCTGGGGATAATGTCTAGCTTCCTAACCCTGTCTGTACTGCTGGGGATGAAGTCTAGCTTCCTAACCATAACCCTGTCTGTACTGCTGGGGATGAAGTCTAGCTTCCTAACCCTAACCCTGTCTGTACTGCTGGGGATGAAGTCTAGCTTCCTAACCCTGTCTGTACTGCTGGGGATGAAGTCTAGCTTCCTAACCATAACCCTGTCTGTACTGCTGGGGATGAAGTCTAGCTTCCTAACCCTAACCCTGTCTGTACTGCTGGGGATGAAGTCTAGCTTCCTAACCCTGTCTGTACTGCTGGGGATGAAGTCTAGCTTCCTAACCATAACCCTGTCTGTACTGCTGGGGATGAAGTCTAGCTTCCTAACCCTAACCCTGTCTGTACTGCTGGGGATGAAGTCTAGCTTCCTAACCATAACCCTGTCTGTACTGCTGGGGATGAAGTCTAGCTTCCTAACCCTAACCCTGTCTGTACTGCTGGGGATGAAGTCTAGCTTCCTAACCCTGTCTGTACTGCTGGGGATGAAGTCTAGCTTCCTAACCATAACCCTGTCTGTACTGCTGGGGATGAAGTCTAGCTTCCTAACCATAACCCTGTCTGTACTGCTGGGGATGAAGTCTAGCTTCCTAACCATAACCCTGTCTGTACTGCTGGGGATGAAGTCTAGCTTCCTAACCATAACCCTGTCTGTACTGCTGGGGATGAAGTCTAGCTTCCTAACCCTAACCCTGTCTGTACTGCTGGGGATGAAGTCTAGCTTCCTAACCCTGTCTGTACTGCTGGGGATGAAGTCTAGCTTCCTAACCCTAACCCTGTCTGTACTGCTGGGGATGAAGTCTAGCTTCCTAACCCTGTCTGTACTGCTGGGGATGAAGTCTAGCTTCCTAACCATAACCCTGTCTGTACTGCTGGGGATGAAGTCTAGCTTCCTAACCATAACCCTGTCTGTACTGCTGGGGATGAAGTCTAGCTTCCTAACCCTAACCCTGTCTGTACTGCTGGGGATGAAGTCTAGCTTCCTAACCATAACCCTGTCTGTACTGCTGGGGATGAAGTCTAGCTTCCTAACCCTAACCCTGTCTGTACTGCTGGGGATGAAGTCAAGCTTCCTAACCCTGTCTGTACTGCTGGGGATGAAGTCTAGCTTCCTAACCATAACCCTGTCTGTACTGCTGGGGATGAAGTCTAGCTTCCTAACCATAACCCTGTCTGTACTGCTGGGGATGAAGTCTAGCTTCCTAACCCTAACCCTGTCTGTACTGCTGGGGATGAAGTATAGCTTCCTAACCCTGTCTGTACTGCTGGGGATGAAGTCTAGCTTCCTAACCCTGTCTGTACTGCTGGGGATGAAGTCTAGCTTCCTAACCATAACCCTGTCTGTACTGCTGGGGATGAAGTCTAGCTTCCTAACCCTAACCCTGTCTGTACTGCTGGGGATGAAGTCTAGCTTCCTAACCCTAACCCTGTCTGTACTGCTGGGGATGAAGTCTAGCTTCCTAACCCTGTCTGTACTGCTGGGGATGAAGTCTAGCTTCCTAACCATAACCCTGTCTGTACTGCTGGGGATGAAGTCTAGCTTCCTAACCATAACCCTGTCTGTACTGCTGGGGATGAAGTCTAGCTTCCTAACTATAACCCTGTCTGTACTGCTGGGGATGAAGTCTAGCTTCCTAACCATAACGCTGTCTGTACTGCTGGGGATGAAGTCTAGCTTCCTAACCCTGTCTGTACTGCTTGGGATGAAGTCTAGCTTCCTAACCCTAACCCTGTCTGTACTGCTGGGGATGAAGTCTAGCTTCCTAACCCTAACCCTGTCTGTACTGATGGGGATCATGTCTAGCTTCCTAGCCCTGTCTGTACTGCTGGGGATGAAGTCTAGCTTCCTAACCCTAACCCTGTCTGTACTGCTGGGGATGAAGTCTAGCTTCCTAACCCTGTCTGTACTGCTGGGGATGAAGTCTAGCTTCCTAACCATAACCCTGTCTGTAATGCTGGGGATGAAGTCTAGCTTCCTAACCCTAACCCTGTCTGTACTGCTGGGGATGAAGTCTAGCTTCCTAACCATAACCCTGTCTGTACTGCTGGGGATGAAGTCTAGCTTCCTAACCATAACCCTGTCTGTACTGCTGGGGATGAAGTCTAGCTTCCTAACCCTGTCTGTACTGCTGGGGATTAAGTCTAGTTTCCTAACCATAACCCTGTCTGTACTGCTGGGGATGAAGTCTAGCTTCCTAACCATAACCCTGTCTGTACTGCTGGGGATGAAGTCTAGCTTCCTAACCATAACCCTGTCTGTACTGCTGGGGATGAAGTCTAGCTTCCTAACCATAACCCTGTCTGTACTGCTGGGGATGAAGTCTAGCTTCCTAACCCTAACCCTGTCTGTACTGCTGGGGATGAAGTCTAGCTTCCTAACCCTAACCCTGTCTGTACTGCTGGGGATGAAGTCTAGCTTCCTAACCCTAACCCTGTCTGTACTGCTGGGGATGAAGTCTAGCTTCCTAACCCTAACCCTGTCTGTACTGCTGGGGATGAAGTCTAGCTTCCTAACCCTAACCCTGTCTGTACTGCTGGGGATGAAGTCTAGCTTCCTAACCCTAACCCTGTCTGTACTGCTGGGGATCATGTCTAGCTTCCTAGCCCTGTCTGTACTGCTGGGGATGAAGTCTAGCTTCCTAACCCTAACCCTGTCTGTACTGCTGGGGATGAAGTCTAGCTTCCTAACCCTGTCTGTACTGCTGGGGATGAAGTCTAGCTTCCTAACCATAACCCTGTCTGTAATGCTGGGGATGAAGTCTAGCTTCCTAACCCTAACCCTGTCTGTACTGCTGGGGATGAAGTCTAGCTTCCTAACCATAACCCTGTCTGTACTGCTGGGGATGAAGTCTAGCTTCCTAACCCTAACCCTGTCTGTACTGCTGGGGATGAAGTCTAGCTTCCTAACCCTGTCTGTACTGCTGGGGATTAAGTCTAGTTTCCTAACCATAACCCTGTCTGTACTGCTGGGGATGAAGTCTAGCTTCCTAACCATAACCCTGTCTGTACTGCTGGGGATGAAGTCTAGCTTCCTAACCATAACCCTGTCTGTACTGCTGGGGATGAAGTCTAGCTTCCTAACCATAACCCTGTCTGTACTGCTGGGGATGAAGTCTAGCTTCCTAACCCTAACCCTGTCTGTACTGCTGGGGATGAAGTCTACCTTCCTAACCCTGTCTGTACTGCTGGGGATGAAGTCTAGCTTCCTAACCATAACCCTGTCTGTACTGCTGGGGATGAAGTCTAGCTTCCTAACCCTAACCCTGTCTGTACTGCTGGGGATGAAGTCTAGCTTCCTAACCCTAACCCTGTCTGTACTGCTGGGGATGAAGTCTAGCTTCCTAACCCTAACCCTGTCTGTACTGCTGGGGATGAAGTCTAGCTTCCTAACCCTGTCTGTACTGCTGAGGATGAAGTCTAGCTTCCTAACCATAACCCTGTCTGTACTGCTGGGGATGAAGTCTAGCTTCCTAACCATAACCCTGTCTGTACTGCTGGGGATGAAGTCTAGCTACCTAACCATAACCCTGTCTGTACTGCTGGGGATGAAGTCTAGCTTCCTAACCCTAACCCTGTCTGTACTGCTGGGGATGAAGTCTAGCTTCCTAACCATAACCCTGTCTGTACTGCTGGGGATGAAGTCTAGCTTCCTAACCCTAACCCTGTCTGTACTGCTGGGGATGAAGTCAAGCTTCCTAACCCTGTCTGTACTGCTGGGGATGAAGTCTAGCTTCCTAACCATAACCCTGTCTGTACTGCTGGGGATGAAGTTTAGCTTCCTAACCATAACCCTGTCTGTACTGCTGGGGATGAAGTCTAGCTTCCTAACCCTAACCCTGTCTGTACTGCTGGGGATGAAGTCTAGCTTCCTAACCCTGTCTGTACTGCTGGGGATGAAGTCTAGCTTCCTAACCCTGTCTGTACTGCTGGGGATGAAGTCTAGCTTCCTAAACATAACCCTGTCTGTACTGCTGGGGATGAAGTCTAGCTTCCTAACCATAACCCTGTCTGTACTGCTGGGGATGAAGTCTAGCTTCCTAACCCTAACCCTGTCTGTACTGCTGGGGATGAAGTCTAGCTTCCTAACCCTAACCCTGTCTGTACTGCTGGGGATGAAGTCTAGCTTCCTAACCCTGTCTGTACTGCTGGGGATGAAGTCTAGCTTCCTAACCCTAACCCTGTCTGTACTGCTGGGGATGAAGTCTAGCTTCCTAACCCTGTCTGTACTGCTGGGGATGAAGTCTAGCTTCCTAACCATAACCCTGTCTGTACTGCTGGGGATGAAGTCTAGCTTCCTAACCATAACCCTGTCTGTACTGCTGGGGATGAAGTCTAGCTTCCTAACCCTAACCCTGTCTGTACTGCTGGGGATGAAGTCTAGCTTCCTAACCCTAACCCTGTCTGTACTGCTGGGGATGAAGTCTAGCTTCCTAACCCTGTCTGTACTGCTGGGGATGAAGTCTAGCTTCCTAACCCTAACCCTGTCTGTACTGCTGGGGATGAAGTCTAGCTTCCTAACCCTGTCTGTACTGCTGGGGATGAAGTCTAGCTTCCTAACCCTGTCTATACTGCTGGGGATGAAGTCTAGCTTCCTAACCATAACCCTGTCTGTACTGCTGGGGATGAAGTCTAGCTTCCTAACCCTACCCTGTCTGTACTGAAGGGGATGAAGTCGAGCTTCCTAACCCTAACCCTGTCTGTACTGCTGGGAATGAAGTCTAGCTTCCTAACCCTGTCTGTCCTGCTGGGGATGAAGTCTAGCTTCCTAACCATAACCCTGTCTGTACTGCTGGGGATGAAGTCTAGCTTCCTAACCCTAACCCTGTCTGTACTGCTGGGGATGAAGTCTAGCTTCCTAACCCTAACCCTGTCTGTACTGCTGGGGATGAAGTCTAGCTTCCTAACCCTAACCCTGTCTGTACTGCTGGGGATGAAGTCTAGCTTCCTAACCATAACCCTGTCTGTACTGCTGGGGATGAAGTCTAGCTTCCTAACCATAACCCTGTCTGTACTGCTGGGGATGAAGTCTAGCTTCCTAACCCTAACCCTGTCTGTACTGCTGGGGATGAAGTCTAGCTTCCTAACCCTGTCTGTACTGCTGGGGATGAAGTCTAGCTTCCTAACCCTAACCCTGTCTGTACTGCTGGGGATGAAGTCTAGCTTCCTAACCCTAACCCTGTCTGTACTGCTGGGGATCATGTCTAGCTTCCTAGCCCTGTCTGTACTGCTGGGGATGAAGTCTAGCTTCCTAACCCTAACCCTGTCTGTACTGCTGGGGATGAAGTCTAGCTTCCTAACCCTGTCTGTACTGCTGGGGATGAAGTCTAGCTTCCTAACCATAACCCTGTCTGTAATGCTGGGGATGAAGTCTAGCTTCCTAACCCTAACCCTGTCTGTACTGCTGGGGATGAAGTCTAGCTTCCTAACCATAACCCTGTCTGTACTGCTGGGGATGAAGTCTAGCTTCCTAACCCTAACCCTGTCTGTACTGCTGGGGATGAAGTCTAGCTTCCTAACCCTGTCTGTACTGCTGGGGATTAAGTCTAGTTTCCTAACCATAACCCTGTCTGTACTGCTGGGGATGAAGTCTAGCTTCCTAACCATAACCCTGTCTGTACTGCTGGGGATGAAGTCTAGCTTCCTAACCATAACCCTGTCTGTACTGCTGGGGATGAAGTCTAGCTTCCTAACCATAACCCTGTCTGTACTGCTGGGGATGAAGTCTAGCTTCCTAACCCTAACCCTGTCTGTACTGCTGGGGATGAAGTCTACCTTCCTAACCCTGTCTGTACTGCTGGGGATGAAGTCTAGCTTCCTAACCATAACCCTGTCTGTACTGCTGGGGATGAAGTCTAGCTTCCTAACCCTAACCCTGTCTGTACTGCTGGGGATGAAGTCTAGCTTCCTAACCCTAACCCTGTCTGTACTGCTGGGGATGAAGTCTAGCTTCCTAACCCTAACCCTGTCTGTACTGCTGGGGATGAAGTCTAGCTTCCTAACCCTGTCTGTACTGCTGAGGATGAAGTCTAGCTTCCTAACCATAACCCTGTCTGTACTGCTGGGGATGAAGTCTAGCTTCCTAACCATAACCCTGTCTGTACTGCTGGGGATGAAGTCTAGCTACCTAACCATAACCCTGTCTGTACTGCTGGGGATGAAGTCTAGCTTCCTAACCCTAACCCTGTCTGTACTGCTGGGGATGAAGTCTAGCTTCCTAACCATAACCCTGTCTGTACTGCTGGGGATGAAGTCTAGCTTCCTAACCCTAACCCTGTCTGTACTGCTGGGGATGAAGTCAAGCTTCCTAACCCTGTCTGTACTGCTGGGGATGAAGTCTAGCTTCCTAACCATAACCCTGTCTGTACTGCTGGGGATGAAGTCTAGCTTCCTAACCATAACCCTGTCTGTACTGCTGGGGATGAAGTCTAGCTTCCTAACCCTAACCCTGTCTGTACTGCTGGGGATGAAGTCTAGCTTCCTAACCCTGTCTGTACTGCTGGGGATGAAGTCTAGCTTCCTAACCCTGTCTGTACTGCTGGGGATGAAGTCTAGCTTCCTAAACATAACCCTGTCTGTACTGCTGGGGATGAAGTCTAGCTTCCTAACCCTAACCCTGTCTGTACTGCTGGGGATGAAGTCTAGCTTCCTAACCCTGTCTGTACTGCTGGGGATGAAGTCTAGCTTCCTAACCCTAACCCTGTCTGTACTGCTGGGGATGAAGTCTAGCTTCCTAACCATAACCCTGTCTGTACTGCTGGGGATGAAGTCTAGCTTCCTAACCCTAATCCTGTCTGTACTGCTGGGGATGAAGTCTAGCTTCCTAACCCTAACCCTGTCTGTACTGCTGGGGATGAAGTCTAGCTTCCTAACCCTGTCTGTACTGCTGGGGATGAAGTCTAGCTTCCTAACCCTAACCCTGTCTGTACTGCTGGGGATGAAGTCTAGCTTCCTAACCCTAACCCTGTCTGTACTGCTGGGGATGAAGTCTAGCTTCCTAACCATAACCCTGTCTGTACTGCTGGGGATGAAGTCTAGCTTCCTAACCATAACCCTGTCTGTACTGCTGGGGATGAAGTATAGCTTCCTAACCCTAACCCTGTCTGTACTGCTGGGGATGAAGTCTAGCTTCCTAACCCTGTCTGTACTGCTGGGGATGAAGTCTAGCTTCCTAACCCTAACCCTGTCTGTACTGCTGGGGATGAAGTCTAGCTTCCTAACCCTAACCCTGTCTGTACTGCTGGGGATCATGTCTAGCTTCCTAGCCCTGTCTGTACTGCTGGGGATGAAGTCTAGCTTCCTAACCCTAACCCTGTCTGTACTGCTGGGGATGAAGTCTAGCTTCCTAACCCTGTCTGTACTGCTGGGGATGAAGTCTAGCTTCCTAACCATAACCCTGTCTGTAATGCTGGGGATGAAGTCTAGCTTCCTAACCCTAACCCTGTCTGTACTGCTGGGGATGAAGTCTAGCTTCCTAACCATAACCCTGTCTGTACTGCTGGGGATGAAGTCTAGCTTCCTAACCCTAACCCTGTCTGTACTGCTGGGGATGAAGTCTAGCTACCTAACCATAACCCTGTCTGTACTGCTGGGGATGAAGTCTAGCTTCCTAACCCTAACCCTGTCTGTACTGCTGGGGATGAAGTCTAGCTTCCTAACCATAACCCTGTCTGTACTGCTGGGGATGAAGTCTAGCTTCCTAACCCTAACCCTGTCTGTACTGCTGGGGATGAAGTCAAGCTTCCTAACCCTGTCTGTACTGCTGGGGATGAAGTCTAGCTTCCTAACCATAACCCTGTCTGTACTGCTGGGGATGAAGTTTAGCTTCCTAACCATAACCCTGTCTGTACTGCTGGGGATGAAGTCTAGCTTCCTAACCCTAACCCTGTCTGTACTGCTGGGGATGAAGTCTAGCTTCCTAACCCTGTCTGTACTGCTGGGGATGAAGTCTAGCTTCCTAACCCTGTCTGTACTGCTGGGGATGAAGTCTAGCTTCCTAAACATAACCCTGTCTGTACTGCTGGGGATGAAGTCTAGCTTCCTAACCATAACCCTGTCTGTACTGCTGGGGATGAAGTCTAGCTTCCTAACCCTAACCCTGTCTGTACTGCTGGGGATGAAGTCTAGCTTCCTAACCCTAACCCTGTCTGTACTGCTGGGGATGAAGTCTAGCTTCCTAACCCTGTCTGTACTGCTGGGGATGAAGTCTAGCTTCCTAACCCTAACCCTGTCTGTACTGCTGGGGATGAAGTCTAGCTTCCTAACCCTGTCTGTACTGCTGGGGATGAAGTCTAGCTTCCTAACCATAACCCTGTCTGTACTGCTGGGGATGAAGTCTAGCTTCCTAACCATAACCCTGTCTGTACTGCTGGGGATGAAGTCTAGCTTCCTAACCCTAACCCTGTCTGTACTGCTGGGGATGAAGTCTAGCTTCCTAACCCTAACCCTGTCTGTACTGCTGGGGATGAAGTCTAGCTTCCTAACCCTGTCTGTACTGCTGGGGATGAAGTCTAGCTTCCTAACCCTAACCCTGTCTGTACTGCTGGGGATGAAGTCTAGCTTCCTAACCCTGTCTGTACTGCTGGGGATGAAGTCTAGCTTCCTAACCCTGTCTATACTGCTGGGGATGAAGTCTAGCTTCCTAACCATAACCCTGTCTGTACTGCTGGGGATGAAGTCTAGCTTCCTAACCCTACCCTGTCTGTACTGAAGGGGATGAAGTCGAGCTTCCTAACCCTAACCCTGTCTGTACTGCTGGGAATGAAGTCTAGCTTCCTAACCCTGTCTGTCCTGCTGGGGATGAAGTCTAGCTTCCTAACCATAACCCTGTCTGTACTGCTGGGGATGAAGTCTAGCTTCCTAACCCTAACCCTGTCTGTACTGCTGGGGATGAAGTCTAGCTTCCTAACCCTAACCCTGTCTGTACTGCTGGGGATGAAGTCTAGCTTCCTAACCCTAACCCTGTCTGTACTGCTGGGGATGAAGTCTAGCTTCCTAACCATAACCCTGTCTGTACTGCTGGGGATGAAGTCTAGCTTCCTAACCATAACCCTGTCTGTACTGCTGGGGATGAAGTCTAGCTTCCTAACCCTAACCCTGTCTGTACTGCTGGGGATGAAGTCTAGCTTCCTAACCCTGTCTGTACTGCTGGGGATGAAGTCTAGCTTCCTAACCCTAACCCTGTCTGTACTGCTGGGGATGAAGTCTAGCTTCCTAACCCTAACCCTGTCTGTACTGCTGGGGATCATGTCTAGCTTCCTAGCCCTGTCTGTACTGCTGGGGATGAAGTCTAGCTTCCTAACCCTAACCCTGTCTGTACTGCTGGGGATGAAGTCTAGCTTCCTAACCCTGTCTGTACTGCTGGGGATGAAGTCTAGCTTCCTAACCATAACCCTGTCTGTAATGCTGGGGATGAAGTCTAGCTTCCTAACCCTAACCCTGTCTGTACTGCTGGGGATGAAGTCTAGCTTCCTAACCATAACCCTGTCTGTACTGCTGGGGATGAAGTCTAGCTTCCTAACCCTAACCCTGTCTGTACTGCTGGGGATGAAGTCTAGCTTCCTAACCCTGTCTGTACTGCTGGGGATTAAGTCTAGTTTCCTAACCATAACCCTGTCTGTACTGCTGGGGATGAAGTCTAGCTTCCTAACCATAACCCTGTCTGTACTGCTGGGGATGAAGTCTAGCTTCCTAACCATAACCCTGTCTGTACTGCTGGGGATGAAGTCTAGCTTCCTAACCATAACCCTGTCTGTACTGCTGGGGATGAAGTCTAGCTTCCTAACCCTAACCCTGTCTGTACTGCTGGGGATGAAGTCTACCTTCCTAACCCTGTCTGTACTGCTGGGGATGAAGTCTAGCTTCCTAACCATAACCCTGTCTGTACTGCTGGGGATGAAGTCTAGCTTCCTAACCCTAACCCTGTCTGTACTGCTGGGGATGAAGTCTAGCTTCCTAACCCTAACCCTGTCTGTACTGCTGGGGATGAAGTCTAGCTTCCTAACCCTAACCCTGTCTGTACTGCTGGGGATGAAGTCTAGCTTCCTAACCCTGTCTGTACTGCTGAGGATGAAGTCTAGCTTCCTAACCATAACCCTGTCTGTACTGCTGGGGATGAAGTCTAGCTTCCTAACCATAACCCTGTCTGTACTGCTGGGGATGAAGTCTAGCTACCTAACCATAACCCTGTCTGTACTGCTGGGGATGAAGTCTAGCTTCCTAACCCTAACCCTGTCTGTACTGCTGGGGATGAAGTCTAGCTTCCTAACCATAACCCTGTCTGTACTGCTGGGGATGAAGTCTAGCTTCCTAACCCTAACCCTGTCTGTACTGCTGGGGATGAAGTCAAGCTTCCTAACCCTGTCTGTACTGCTGGGGATGAAGTCTAGCTTCCTAACCATAACCCTGTCTGTACTGCTGGGGATGAAGTCTAGCTTCCTAACCATAACCCTGTCTGTACTGCTGGGGATGAAGTCTAGCTTCCTAACCCTAACCCTGTCTGTACTGCTGGGGATGAAGTCTAGCTTCCTAACCCTGTCTGTACTGCTGGGGATGAAGTCTAGCTTCCTAACCCTGTCTGTACTGCTGGGGATGAAGTCTAGCTTCCTAAACATAACCCTGTCTGTACTGCTGGGGATGAAGTCTAGCTTCCTAACCCTAACCCTGTCTGTACTGCTGGGGATGAAGTCTAGCTTCCTAACCCTGTCTGTACTGCTGGGGATGAAGTCTAGCTTCCTAACCCTAACCCTGTCTGTACTGCTGGGGATGAAGTCTAGCTTCCTAACCATAACCCTGTCTGTACTGCTGGGGATGAAGTCTAGCTTCCTAACCCTAATCCTGTCTGTACTGCTGGGGATGAAGTCTAGCTTCCTAACCCTAACCCTGTCTGTACTGCTGGGGATGAAGTCTAGCTTCCTAACCCTGTCTGTACTGCTGGGGATGAAGTCTAGCTTCCTAACCCTAACCCTGTCTGTACTGCTGGGGATGAAGTCTAGCTTCCTAACCCTAACCCTGTCTGTACTGCTGGGGATGAAGTCTAGCTTCCTAACCATAACCCTGTCTGTACTGCTGGGGATGAAGTCTAGCTTCCTAACCATAACCCTGTCTGTACTGCTGGGGATGAAGTATAGCTTCCTAACCCTAACCCTGTCTGTACTGCTGGGGATGAAGTCTAGCTTCCTAACCCTGTCTGTACTGCTGGGGATGAAGTCTAGCTTCCTAACCCTAACCCTGTCTGTACTGCTGGGGATGAAGTCTAGCTTCCTAACCCTAACCCTGTCTGTACTGCTGGGGATCATGTCTAGCTTCCTAGCCCTGTCTGTACTGCTGGGGATGAAGTCTAGCTTCCTAACCCTAACCCTGTCTGTACTGCTGGGGATGAAGTCTAGCTTCCTAACCCTGTCTGTACTGCTGGGGATGAAGTCTAGCTTCCTAACCATAACCCTGTCTGTAATGCTGGGGATGAAGTCTAGCTTCCTAACCCTAACCCTGTCTGTACTGCTGGGGATGAAGTCTAGCTTCCTAACCATAACCCTGTCTGTACTGCTGGGGATGAAGTCTAGCTTCCTAACCCTAACCCTGTCTGTACTGCTGGGGATGAAGTCTAGCTTCCTAACCCTGTCTGTACTGCTGGGGATTAAGTCTAGTTTCCTAACCATAACCCTGTCTGTACTGCTGGGGATGAAGTCTAGCTTCCTAACCATAACCCTGTCTGTACTGCTGGGGATGAAGTCTAGCTTCCTAACCATAACCCTGTCTGTACTGCTGGGGATGAAGTCTAGCTTCCTAACCATAACCCTGTCTGTACTGCTGGGGATGAAGTCTAGCTTCCTAACCCTAACCCTGTCTGTACTGCTGGGGATGAAGTCTACCTTCCTAACCCTGTCTGTACTGCTGGGGATGAAGTCTAGCTTCCTAACCATAACCCTGTCTGTACTGCTGGGGATGAAGTCTAGCTTCCTAACCCTAACCCTGTCTGTACTGCTGGGGATGAAGTCTAGCTTCCTAACCCTAACCCTGTCTGTACTGCTGGGGATGAAGTCTAGCTTCCTAACCCTAACCCTGTCTGTACTGCTGGGGATGAAGTCTAGCTTCCTAACCCTGTCTGTACTGCTGAGGATGAAGTCTAGCTTCCTAACCATAACCCTGTCTGTACTGCTGGGGATGAAGTCTAGCTTCCTAACCATAACCCTGTCTGTACTGCTGGGGATGAAGTCTAGCTACCTAACCATAACCCTGTCTGTACTGCTGGGGATGAAGTCTAGCTTCCTAACCCTAACCCTGTCTGTACTGCTGGGGATGAAGTCTAGCTTCCTAACCATAACCCTGTCTGTACTGCTGGGGATGAAGTCTAGCTTCCTAACCCTAACCCTGTCTGTACTGCTGGGGATGAAGTCAAGCTTCCTAACCCTGTCTGTACTGCTGGGGATGAAGTCTAGCTTCCTAACCATAACCCTGTCTGTACTGCTGGGGATGAAGTCTAGCTTCCTAACCATAACCCTGTCTGTACTGCTGGGGATGAAGTCTAGCTTCCTAACCCTAACCCTGTCTGTACTGCTGGGGATGAAGTCTAGCTTCCTAACCCTGTCTGTACTGCTGGGGATGAAGTCTAGCTTCCTAACCCTGTCTGTACTGCTGGGGATGAAGTCTAGCTTCCTAAACATAACCCTGTCTGTACTGCTGGGGATGAAGTCTAGCTTCCTAACCATAACCCTGTCTGTACTGCTGGGGATGAAGTCTAGCTTCCTAACCCTAACCCTGTCTGTACTGCTGGGGATGAAGTCTAGCTTCCTAACCCTAACCCTGTCTGTACTGCTGGGGATGAAGTCTAGCTTCCTAACCCTGTCTGTACTGCTGGGGATGAAGTCTAGCTTCCTAACCCTAACCCTGTCTGTACTGCTGGGGATGAAGTCTAGCTTCCTAACCCTGTCTGTACTGCTGGGGATGAAGTCTAGCTTCCTAACCATAACCCTGTCTGTACTGCTGGGGATGAAGTCTAGCTTCCTAACCATAACCCTGTCTGTACTGCTGGGGATGAAGTCTAGCTTCCTAACCCTAACCCTGTCTGTACTGCTGGGGATGAAGTCTAGCTTCCTAACCCTAACCCTGTCTGTACTGCTGGGGATGAAGTCTAGCTTCCTAACCCTGTCTGTACTGCTGGGGATGAAGTCTAGCTTCCTAACCCTAACCCTGTCTGTACTGCTGGGGATGAAGTCTAGCTTCCTAGCCCTGTCTGTACTGCTGGGGATGAAGTCTAGCTTCCTAACCCTGTCTATACTGCTGGGGATGAAGTCTAGCTTCCTAACCATAACCCTGTCTGTACTGCTGGGGATGAAGTCTAGCTTCCTAACCCTACCCTGTCTGTACTGAAGGGGATGAAGTCGAGCTTCCTAACCCTAACCCTGTCTGTACTGCTGGGAATGAAGTCTAGCTTCCTAACCCTGTCTGTCCTGCTGGGGATGAAGTCTAGCTTCCTAACCATAACCCTGTCTGTACTGCTGGGGATGAAGTCTAGCTTCCTAACCCTAACCCTGTCTGTACTGCTGGGGATGAAGTCTAGCTTCCTAACCCTAACCCTGTCTGTACTGCTGGGGATGAAGTCTAGCTTCCTAACCCTAACCCTGTCTGTACTGCTGGGGATGAAGTCTAGCTTCCTAACCATAACCCTGTCTGTACTGCTGGGGATGAAGTCTAGCTTCCTAACCATAACCCTGTCTGTACTGCTGGGGATGAAGTCTAGCTTCCTAACCCTAACCCTGTCTGTACTGCTGGGGATGAAGTCTAGCTTCCTAACCCTGTCTGTACTGCTGGGGATGAAGTCTAGCTTCCTAACCATAACCCTGTCTGTACTGCTGGGGATGAAGTCTAGCTTCCTAACCCTAACCCTGTCTGTACTGCTGGGGATGAAGTCTAGCTTCCTAACCCTGTCTGTACTGCTGGGGATGAAGTCTAGCTTCCTAACACTAACCCTGTCTGTACTGCTGGGGATGAAGTCTAGCTTCCTAACCCTGTCTGTACTGCTGGGGATGAAGTCTAGCTTCCTAATCCTAACCCTGTCTGTACTGCTGGGGATGAAGTCTAGCTTCCTAACCCTGTCTGTACTGCTGGGGATGAAGTCTAGCTTCCTAACCATAACCCTGTCTGTACTGCTGGGGATGAAGTCTAGCTTCCTAACCCTGTCTTTACTGCTGGGGATGAAGTCTAGCTTCCTAACCATAACCCTGTCTGTACTGCTGGGGATGAAGTCTAGCTTCCTAACCCTAACCCTGTCTGTACTGCTGGGGATGAAGTCTAGCTTCCTAACCCTGTCTGTACTGCTGGGGATGAAGTCTAGCTTCCTAACCCTGTCTGTACTGCTGGGGATGAAGTCTAGCTTCCTAACCCTAACCCTGTCTGTACTGCTGGGGATGAAGTCTAGCTTCCTAACCCTAACCCTGTCTGTACTGCTGGGGATGAAGTCTAGCTTCCTAACCCTGTTTGTACTGCTGGGGATGAAGTCTAGCTTCCTAACCCTAACCCTGTCTGTACTGCTGGTGATGAAATCTAGCTTCCTAACCCTGTCTGTACTGCTGGGGATGAAGTCTAGCTTCCTAACCCTAACCCTGTCTGTACTGCTGGGGATGAAGTCTAGCTTCCTAACCATAACCCTGTCTGTACTGCTGGGGATGAAGTCTAGCTTCCTAACCCTGTCTGTCCTGCTGGGGATGAAGTCTAGCTTCCTAACCCTAACCCTGTCTGTACTGCTGGGGATGAAGTCTAGCTTCCTAACCCTAACCCTGTCTGTACTGCTGGGGATGAAGTCTAGCTTCCTAACCCTAACCCTGTCTGTACTGCTGGGGATAATGTCTAGCTTCCTAACCCTGTCTGTACTGCTGGGGATGAAGTCTAGCTTCCTAACCATAACCCTGTCTGTACTGCTGGGGATGAAGTCTAGCTTCCTAACCCTAACCCTGTCTGTACTGCTGGGGATGAAGTCTAGCTTCCTAACCCTGTCTGTACTGCTGGGGATTAAGTCTAGTTTCCTAACCATAACCCTGTCTGTACTGCTGGGGATGAAGTCTAGCTTCCTAACCATAACCCTGTCTGTACTGCTGGGGATGAAGTCTAGCTTCCTAACCATAACCCTGTCTGTACTGCTGGGGATGAAGTCTAGCTTCCTAACCATAACCCTGTCTGTACTGCTGGGGATGAAGTCTAGCTTCCTAACCCTAACCCTGTCTGTACTGCTGGGGATGAAGTCTAGCTTCCTAACCCTGTCTGTACTGCTGGGGATGAAGTCTAGCTTCCTAACCATAACCCTGTCTGTACTGCTGGGGATGAAGTCTAGCTTCCTAACCCTAACCCTGTCTGTACTGCTGGGGATGAAGTCTAGCTTCCTAACCATAACCCTGTCTGTACTGCTGGGGATGAAGTCTAGCTTCCTAACCCTAACCCTGTCTGTACTGCTGGGGATGAAGTCTAGCTTCCTAACCCTGTCTGTACTGCTGGGGATGAAGTCTAGCTTCCTAACCATAACCCTGTCTGTACTGCTGGGGATGAAGTCTAGCTTCCTAACCATAACCCTGTCTGTACTGCTGGGGATGAAGTCTAGCTTCCTAACCATAACCCTGTCTGTACTGCTGGGGATGAAGTCTAGCTTCCTAACCATAACCCTGTCTGTACTGCTGGGGATGAAGTCTAGCTTCCTAACCCTAACCCTGTCTGTACTGCTGGGGATGAAGTCTAGCTTCCTAACCCTGTCTGTACTGCTGGGGATGAAGTCTAGCTTCCTAACCATAACCCTGTCTGTACTGCTGGGGATGAAGTCTAGCTTCCTAACCCTAACCCTGTCTGTACTGCTGGGGATGAAGTCTAGCTTCCTAACCATAACCCTGTCTGTACTGCTGGGGATGAAGTCTAGCTTCCTAACCCTAACCCTGTCTGTACTGCTGGGGATGAAGTCTAGCTTCCTAACCCTGTCTGTACTGCTGGGGATGAAGTCTAGCTTCCTAACCATAACCCTGTCTGTACTGCTGGGGATGAAGTCTAGCTTCCTAACCATAACCCTGTCTGTACTGCTGGGGATGAAGTCTAGCTTCCTAACCCTAACCCTGTCTGTACTGCTGGGGATGAAGTCTAGCTTCCTAACCATAACCCTGTCTGTACTGCTGGGGATGAAGTCTAGCTTCCTAACCCTAACCCTGTCTGTACTGCTGGGGATGAAGTATAGCTTCCTAACCCTGTCTGTACTGCTGGGGATGAAGTCTAGCTTCCTAACCATAACCCTGTCTGTACTGCTGGGGATGAAGTCTAGCTTCCTAACCATAACCCTGTCTGTACTGCTGGGGATGAAGTCTAGCTTCCTAACCCTAACCCTGTCTGTACTGCTGGGGATGAAGTATAGCTTCCTAACCCTGTCTGTACTGCTGGGGATGAAGTCTAGCTTCCTAACCCTGTCTGTACTGCTGGGGATGAAGTCTAGCTTCCTAACCATAACCCTGTCTGTACTGCTGGGGATGAAGTCTAGCTTCCTAACCCTAACCCTGTCTGTACTGCTGGGGATGAAGTCTAGCTTCCTAACCCTGTCTGTACTGCTGGGGATGAAGTCTAGCTTCCTAACCATAACCCTGTCTGTAATGCTGGGGATGAAGTCTAGCTTCCTAACCCTAACCCTGTCTGTACTGCTGGGGATGAAGTCTAGCTTCCTAACCATAACCCTGTCTGTACTGCTGGGGATGAAGTCTAGCTTCCTAACCCTAACCCTGTCTGTACTGCTGGGGATGAAGTCTAGCTTCCTAACCCTGTCTGTACTGCTGGGGATTAAGTCTAGTTTCCTAACCATAACCCTGTCTGTACTGCTGGGGATGAAGTCTAGCTTCCTAACCATAACCCTGTCTGTACTGCTGGGGATGAAGTCTAGCTTCCTAACCATAACCCTGTCTGTACTGCTGGGGATGAAGTCTAGCTTCCTAACCATAACCCTGTCTGTACTGCTGGGGATGAAGTCTAGCTTCCTAACCCTAACCCTGTCTGTACTGCTGGGGATGAAGTCTACCTTCCTAACCCTGTCTGTACTGCTGGGGATGAAGTCTAGCTTCCTAACCATAACCCTGTCTGTACTGCTGGGGATGAAGTCTAGCTTCCTAACCCTAACCCTGTCTGTACTGCTGGGGATGAAGTCTAGCTTCCTAACCCTAACCCTGTCTGTACTGCTGGGGATGAAGTCTAGCTTCCTAACCCTAACCCTGTCTGTACTGCTGGGGATGAAGTCTAGCTTCCTAACCCTGTCTGTACTGCTGAGGATGAAGTCTAGCTTCCTAACCATAACCCTGTCTGTACTGCTGGGGATGAAGTCTAGCTTCCTAACCATAACCCTGTCTGTACTGCTGGGGATGAAGTCTAGCTACCTAACCATAACCCTGTCTGTACTGCTGGGGATGAAGTCTAGCTTCCTAACCCTAACCCTGTCTGTACTGCTGGGGATGAAGTCTAGCTTCCTAACCATAACCATGTCTGTACTGCTGGGGATGAAGTCTAGCTTCCTAACCCTAACCCTGTCTGTACTGCTGGGGATGAAGTCAAGCTTCCTAACCCTGTCTGTACTGCTGGGGATGAAGTCTAGCTTCCTAACCATAACCCTGTCTGTACTGCTGGGGATGAAGTCTAGCTTCCTAACCATAACCCTGTCTGTACTGCTGGGGATGAAGTCTAGCTTCCTAACCCTAACCCTGTCTGTACTGCTGGGGATGAAGTCTAGCTTCCTAACCCTGTCTGTACTGCTGGGGATGAAGTCTAGCTTCCTAACCCTGTCTGTACTGCTGGGGATGAAGTCTAGCTTCCTAAACATAACCCTGTCTGTACTGCTGGGGATGAAGTCTAGCTTCCTAACCATAACCCTGTCTGTACTGCTGGGGATGAAGTCTAGCTTCCTAACCCTAACCCTGTCTGTACTGCTGGGGATGAAGTCTAGCTTCCTAACCCTAACCCTGTCTGTACTGCTGGGGATGAAGTCTAGCTTCCTAACCATAACCCTGTCTGTACTGCTGGGGATGAAGTCTAGCTTCCTAACCCTAACCCTGTCTGTACTGCTGGGGATGAAGTCTAGCTTCCTAACCCTGTCTGTACTGCTGGGGATGAAGTCTAGCTTCCTAACCATAACCCTGTCTGTACTGCTGGGGATGAAGTCTAGCTTCCTAACCATAACCCTGTCTGTACTGCTGGGGATGAAGTCTAGCTTCCTAACCCTAACCCTGTCTGTACTGCTGGGGATGAAGTCTAGCTTCCTAACCCTAACCCTGTCTGTACTGCTGGGGATGAAGTCTAGCTTCCTAACCCTGTCTGTACTGCTGGGGATGAAGTCTAGCTTCCTAACCCTAACCCTGTCTGTACTGCTGGGGATGAAGTCTAGCTTCCTAACCCTGTCTGTACTGCTGGGGATGAAGTCTAGCTTCCTAACCCTGTCTATACTGCTGGGGATGAAGTCTAGCTTCCTAACCATAACCCTGTCTGTACTGCTGGGGATGAAGTCTAGCTTCCTAACCCTACCCTGTCTGTACTGAAGGGGATGAAGTCGAGCTTCCTAACCCTAACCCTGTCTGTACTGCTGGGAATGAAGTCTAGCTTCCTAACCCTGTCTGTCCTGCTGGGGATGAAGTCTAGCTTCCTAACCATAACCCTGTCTGTACTGCTGGGGATGAAGTCTAGCTTCCTAACCCTAACCCTGTCTGTACTGCTGGGGATGAAGTCTAGCTTCCTAACCCTAACCCTGTCTGTACTGCTGGGGATGAAGTCTAGCTTCCTAACCCTAACCCTGTCTGTACTGCTGGGGATGAAGTCTAGCTTCCTAACCATAACCCTGTCTGTACTGCTGGGGATGAAGTCTAGCTTCCTAACCATAACCCTGTCTGTACTGCTGGGGATGAAGTCTAGCTTCCTAACCCTAACCCTGTCTGTACTGCTGGGGATGAAGTCTAGCTTCCTAACCCTGTCTGTACTGCTGGGGATGAAGTCTAGCTTCCTAACCATAACCCTGTCTGTACTGCTGGGGATGAAGTCTAGCTTCCTAACCCTAACCCTGTCTGTACTGCTGGGGATGAAGTCTAGCTTCCTAACCCTGTCTGTACTGCTGGGGATGAAGTCTAGCTTCCTAACCCTAACCCTGTCTGTACTGCTGGGGATGAAGTCTAGCTTCCTAACCCTGTCTGTACTGCTGGGGATGAAGTCTAGCTTCCTAATCCTAACCCTGTCTGTACTGCTGGGGATGAAGTCTAGCTTCCTAACCCTGTCTGTACTGCTGGGGATGAAGTCTAGCTTCCTAACCATAACCCTGTCTGTACTGCTGGGGATGAAGTCTAGCTTCCTAACCCTGTCTTTACTGCTGGGGATGAAGTCTAGCTTCCTAACCATAACCCTGTCTGTACTGCTGGGGATGAAGTCTAGCTTCCTAACCCTAACCCTGTCTGTACTGCTGGGGATGAAGTCTAGCTTCCTAACCCTGTCTGTACTGCTGGGGATGAAGTCTAGCTTCCTAACCCTGTCTGTACTGCTGGGGATGAAGTCTAGCTTCCTAACCCTGTCTGTACTGCTGGGGATGAAGTCTAGCTTCCTAACCCTAACCCTGTCTGTACTGCTGGGGATGAAGTCTAGCTTCCTAACCCTAACCCTGTCTGTACTGCTGGGGATGAAGTCTAGCTTCCTAACCCTGTTTGTACTGCTGGGGATGAAGTCTAGCTTCCTAACCCTAACCCTGTCTGTACTGCTGGTGATGAAACTAGCTTCCTAACCCTGTCTGTACTGCTGGGGATGAAGTCTAGCTTCCTAACCCTAACCCTGTCTGTACTGCTGGGGATGAAGTCTAGCTTCCTAACCATAACCCTGTCTGTACTGCTGGGGATGAAGTCTAGCTTCCTAACCCTGTCTGTCCTGCTGGGGATGAAGTCTAGCTTCCTAACCCTAACCCTGTCTGTACTGCTGGGGATGAAGTCTAGCTTCCTAACCCTAACCCTGTCTGTACTGCTGGGGATGAAGTCTAGCTTCCTAACCCTAACCCTGTCTGTACTGCTGGGGATAATGTCTAGCTTCCTAACCCTGTCTGTACTGCTGGGGATGAAGTCTAGCTTCCTAACCATAACCCTGTCTGTACTGCTGGGGATGAAGTCTAGCTTCCTAACCCTAACCCTGTCTGTACTGCTGGGGATGAAGTCTAGCTTCCTAACCCTGTCTGTACTGCTGGGGATGAAGTCTAGCTTCCTAACCATAACCCTGTCTGTACTGCTGGGGATGAAGTCTAGCTTCCTAACCCTAACCCTGTCTGTACTGCTGGGGATGAAGTCTAGCTTCCTAACCCTGTCTGTACTGCTGGGGATGAAGTCTAGCTTCCTAACCATAACCCTGTCTGTACTGCTGGGGATGAAGTCTAGCTTCCTAACCCTAACCCTGTCTGTACTGCTGGGGATGAAGTCTAGCTTCCTAACCATAACCCTGTCTGTACTGCTGGGGATGAAGTCTAGCTTCCTAACCCTAACCCTGTCTGTACTGCTGGGGATGAAGTCTAGCTTCCTAACCCTGTCTGTACTGCTGGGGATGAAGTCTAGCTTCCTAACCATAACCCTGTCTGTACTGCTGGGGATGAAGTCTAGCTTCCTAACCATAACCCTGTCTGTACTGCTGGGGATGAAGTCTAGCTTCCTAACCATAACCCTGTCTGTACTGCTGGGGATGAAGTCTAGCTTCCTAACCATAACCCTGTCTGTACTGCTGGGGATGAAGTATAGCTTCCTAACCCTAACCCTGTCTGTACTGCTGGGGATGAAGTCTAGCTTCCTAACCCTGTCTGTACTGCTGGGGATGAAGTCTAGCTTCCTAACCATAACCCTGTCTGTACTGCTGGGGATGAAGTCTAGCTTCCTAACCCTAACCCTGTCTGTACTGCTGGGGATGAAGTCTAGCTTCCCAACCATAACCCTGTCTGTACTGCTGGGGATGAAGTCTAGCTTCCTAACCCTAACCCTGTCTGTACTGCTGGGGATGAAGTCTAGCTTCCTAACCCTGTCTGTACTGCTGGGGATGAAGTCTAGCTTCCTAACCATAACCCTGTCTGTACTGCTGGGGATGAAGTCTAGCTTCCTAACCATAACCCTGTCTGTACTGCTGGGGATGAAGTCTAGCTTCCTAACCCTAACCCTGTCTGTACTGCTGGGGATGAAGTCTAGCTTCCTAACCATAACCCTGTCTGTACTGCTGGGGATGAAGTCTAGCTTCCTAACCCTAACCCTGTCTGTACTGCTGGGGATGAAGTCTAGCTTCCTAACCCTGTCTGTACTGCTGGGGATGAAGTCTAGCTTCCTAACCATAACCCTGTCTGTACTGCTGGGGATGAAGTCTAGCTTCCTAACCATAACCCTGTCTGTACTGCTGGGGATGAAGTCTAGCTTCCTAACCCTAACCCTGTCTGTACTGCTGGGGATGAAGTATAGCTTCCTAACCCTGTCTGTACTGCTGGGGATGAAGTCTAGCTTCCTAACCCTGTCTGTACTGCTGGGGATGAAGTCTAGCTTCCTAACCATAACCCTGTCTGTACTGCTGGGGATGAAGTCTAGCTTCCTAACCCTAACCCTGTCTGTACTGCTGGGGATGAAGTCTAGCTTCCTAACCCTAACCCTGTCTGTACTGCTGGGGATGAAGTCTAGCTTCCTAACCCTGTCTGTACTGCTGGGGATGAAGTCTAGCTTCCTAACCATAACCCTGTCTGTACTGCTGGGGATGAAGTCTAGCTTCCTAACCATAACCCTGTCTGTACTGCTGGGGATGAAGTCTAGCTTCCTAACCCTAACCCTGTCTGTACTGCTGGGGATGAAGTCTAGCTTCCTAACCATAACCCTGTCTGTACTGCTGGGGATGAAGTCTAGCTTCCTAACCCTGTCTGTACTGCTTGGGATGAAGTCTAGCTTCCTAACCCTAACCCTGTCTGTACTGCTGGGGATGAAGTCTAGCTTCCTAACCCTAACCCTGTCTGTACTGCTGGGGATCATGTCTAGCTTCCTAGCCCTGTCTGTACTGCTGGGGATGAAGTCTAGCTTCCTAACCCTAACCCTGTCTGTACTGCTGGGGATGAAGTCTAGCTTCCTAACCCTGTCTGTACTGCTGGGGATGAAGTCTAGCTTCCTAACCATAACCCTGTCTGTAATGCTGGGGATGAAGTCTAGCTTCCTAACCCTAACCCTGTCTGTACTGCTGGGGATGAAGTCTAGCTTCCTAACCATAACCCTGTCTGTACTGCTGGGGATGAAGTCTAGCTTCCTAACCCTAACCCTGTCTGTACTGCTGGGGATGAAGTCTAGCTTCCTAACCCTGTCTGTACTGCTGGGGATTAAGTCTAGTTTCCTAACCATAACCCTGTCTGTACTGCTGGGGATGAAGTCTAGCTTCCTAACCATAACCCTGTCTGTACTGCTGGGGATGAAGTCTAGCTTCCTAACCATAACCCTGTCTGTACTGCTGGGGATGAAGTCTAGCTTCCTAACCATAACCCTGTCTGTACTGCTGGGGATGAAGTCTAGCTTCCTAACCCTAACCCTGTCTGTACTGCTGGGGATGAAGTCTACCTTCCTAACCCTGTCTGTACTGCTGGGGATGAAGTCTAGCTTCCTAACCATAACCCTGTCTGTACTGCTGGGGATGAAGTCTAGCTTCCTAACCCTAACCCTGTCTGTACTGCTGGGGATGAAGTCTAGCTTCCTAACCCTAACCCTGTCTGTACTGCTGGGGATGAAGTCTAGCTTCCTAACCCTAACCCTGTCTGTACTGCTGGGGATGAAGTCTAGCTTCCTAACCCTGTCTGTACTGCTGGGGATGAAGTCTAGCTTCCTAACCATAACCCTGTCTGTACTGCTGGGGATGAAGTCTAGCTTCCTAACCATAACCCTGTCTGTACTGCTGGGGATTAAGTCTAGCTACCTAACCATAACCCTGTCTGTACTGCTGGGGATGAAGTCTAGCTTCCTAACCCTGTCTGTACTGCTGGGGATTAAGTCTAGTTTCCTAACCATAACCCTGTCTGTACTGCTGGGGATGAAGTCTAGCTTCCTAACCATAACCCTGTCTGTACTGCTGGGGATGAAGTCTAGCTTCCTAACCCTGTCTGTCCTGCTGGGGATGAAGTCTAGCTTCCTAACCCTAACCCTGTCTGTACTGCTGGGGATGAAGTCTAGCTTCCTAACCCTAACCCTGTCTGTACTGCTGGGGATGAAGTCTAGCTTCCTAACCCTAACCCTGTCTGTACAGCTGGGGATAATGTCTAGCTTCCTAACCCTGTCTGTACTGCTGGGGATGAAGTCTAGCTTCCTAACCATAACCCTGTCTGTACTGCTGGGGATGAAGTCTAG
Source organism: Coregonus lavaretus (assembly GCF_964263955.1). NCBI lineage: Eukaryota > Metazoa > Chordata > Actinopteri > Salmoniformes > Salmonidae > Coregonus > Coregonus lavaretus. The sequence goes on along the minus strand of NC_140010.1, from coordinate 476,454 downwards.
CTTCCTAACCCTAACCCTGTCTGTACTGCTGGGGATGAAGTCTAGCTTCCTAACCCTGTCTGTACTGCTGGGGATGAAGTCTAGCTTCCTAACCATAACCCTGTCTGTACTGCTGGGGATGAAGTCTAGCTTCCTAACCCTAACCCTGTCTGTACTGCTGGGGATGAAGTCTAGCTTCCTAACCCTAACCCTGTCTGTACTGCTGGGGATGAAGTCTAGCTTCCTAACCCTAACCCTGTCTGTACTGCTGGGGATGAAGTCTAGCTTCCTAACCCTGTCTGTACTGCTGGGGATGAAGTCTAGCTTCCTAACCATAACCCTGTCTGTACTGCTGGGGATGAAGTCTAGCTTCCTAACCATAACCCTGTCTGTACTGCTGGGGATGAAGTCTAGCTTCCTAACCCTAACCCTGTCTGTACTGCTGGGGATGAAGTCTAGCTTCCTAACCATAACCCTGTCTGTACTGCTGGGGATGAAGTCTAGCTTCCTAACCCTGTCTGTACTGCTTGGGATGAAGTCTAGCTTCCTAACCCTAACCCTGTCTGTACTGCTGGGGATGAAGTCTAGCTTCCTAACCCTAACCCTGTCTGTACTGCTGGGGATCATGTCTAGCTTCCTAGCCCTGTCTGTACTGCTGGGGATGAAGTCTAGCTTCCTAACCCTAACCCTGTCTGTACTGCTGGGGATGAAGTCTAGCTTCCTAACCCTGTCTGTACTGCTGGGGATGAAGTCTAGCTTCCTAACCATAACCCTGTCTGTAATGCTGGGGATGAAGTCTAGCTTCCTAACCCTAACCCTGTCTGTACTGCTGGGGATGAAGTCTAGCTTCCTAACCATAACCCTGTCTGTACTGCTGGGGATGAAGTCTAGCTTCCTAACCCTAACCCTGTCTGTACTGCTGGGGATGAAGTCTAGCTTCCTAACCCTGTCTGTACTGCTGGGGATTAAGTCTAGTTTCCTAACCATAACCCTGTCTGTACTGCTGGGGATGAAGTCTAGCTTCCTAACCATAACCCTGTCTGTACTGCTGGGGATGAAGTCTAGCTTCCTAACCATAACCCTGTCTGTACTGCTGGGGATGAAGTCTAGCTTCCTAACCATAACCCTGTCTGTACTGCTGGGGATGAAGTCTAGCTTCCTAACCCTAACCCTGTCTGTACTGCTGGGGATGAAGTCTACCTTCCTAACCCTGTCTGTACTGCTGGGGATGAAGTCTAGCTTCCTAACCATAACCCTGTCTGTACTGCTGGGGATGAAGTCTAGCTTCCTAACCCTAACCCTGTCTGTACTGCTGGGGATGAAGTCTAGCTTCCTAACCCTAACCCTGTCTGTACTGCTGGGGATGAAGTCTAGCTTCCTAACCCTAACCCTGTCTGTACTGCTGGGGATGAAGTCTAGCTTCCTAACCCTGTCTGTACTGCTGGGGATGAAGTCTAGCTTCCTAACCATAACCCTGTCTGTACTGCTGGGGATGAAGTCTAGCTTCCTAACCATAACCCTGTCTGTACTGCTGGGGATTAAGTCTAGCTACCTAACCATAACCCTGTCTGTACTGCTGGGGATGAAGTCTAGCTTCCTAACCCTGTCTGTACTGCTGGGGATTAAGTCTAGTTTCCTAACCATAACCCTGTCTGTACTGCTGGGGATGAAGTCTAGCTTCCTAACCATAACCCTGTCTGTACTGCTGGGGATGAAGTCTAGCTTCCTAACCCTGTCTGTCCTGCTGGGGATGAAGTCTAGCTTCCTAACCCTAACCCTGTCTGTACTGCTGGGGATGAAGTCTAGCTTCCTAACCCTAACCCTGTCTGTACTGCTGGGGATGAAGTCTAGCTTCCTAACCCTAACCCTGTCTGTACAGCTGGGGATAATGTCTAGCTTCCTAACCCTGTCTGTACTGCTGGGGATGAAGTCTAGCTTCCTAACCATAACCCTGTCTGTACTGCTTGGGATGAAGTCTAGCTTCCTAACCCTAACCCTGTCTGTACTGCTGGGGATGAAGTCTAGCTTCCTAACCCTGTCTGTACTGCTGGGGATGAAGTCTAGCTTCCTAACCATAACCCTGTCTGTACTGCTGGGGATGAAGTCTAGCTTCCTAACCCTAACCCTGTCTGTACTGCTGGGGATGAAGTCTAGCTTCCTAACCCTGTCTGTACTGCTGGGGATGAAGTCTAGCTTCCTAACCATAACCCTGTCTGTACTGCTGGGGATGAAGTCTAGCTTCCTAACCCTAACCCTGTCTGTACTGCTGGGGATGAAGTCTAGCTTCCTAACCATAACCCTGTCTGTACTGCTGGGGATGAAGTCTAGCTTCCTAACCCTAACCCTGTCTGTACTGCTGGGGATGAAGTCTAGCTTCCTAACCCTGTCTGTACTGCTGGGGATGAAGTCTAGCTTCCTAACCATAACCCTGTCTGTACTGCTGGGGATGAAGTCTAGCTTCCTAACCATAACCCTGTCTGTACTGCTGGGGATGAAGTCTAGCTTCCTAACCATAACCCTGTCTGTACTGCTGGGGATGAAGTCTAGCTTCCTAACCATAACCCTGTCTGTACTGCTGGGGATGAAGTCTAGCTTCCTAACCCTAACCCTGTCTGTACTGCTGGGGATGAAGTCTAGCTTCCTAACCCTGTCTGTACTGCTGGGGATGAAGTCTAGCTTCCTAACCATAACCCTGTCTGTACTGCTGGGGATGAAGTCTAGCTTCCTAACCCTAACCCTGTCTGTACTGCTGGGGATGAAGTCTAGCTTCCTAACCATAACCCTGTCTGTACTGCTGGGGATGAAGTCTAGCTTCCTAACCCTAACCCTGTCTGTACTGCTGGGGATGAAGTCTAGCTTCCTAACCCTGTCTGTACTGCTGGGGATGAAGTCTAGCTTCCTAACCATAACCCTGTCTGTACTGCTGGGGATGAAGTCTAGCTTCCTAACCATAACCCTGTCTGTACTGCTGGGGATGAAGTCTAGCTTCCTAACCATAACCCTGTCTGTACTGCTGGGGATGAAGTCTAGCTTCCTAACCCTAACCCTGTCTGTACTGCTGGGGATGAAGTCTAGCTTCCTAACCCTGTCTGTACTGCTGGGGATGAAGTCTAGCTTCCTAACCATAACCCTGTCTGTACTGTTGGGGATGAAGTCTAGCTTCCTAACCCTAACCCTGTCTGTACTGCTGGGGATGAAGTCTAGCTTCCTAACCATAACCCTGTCTGTACTGCTGGGGATGAAGTCTAGCTTCCTAACCCTAACCCTGTCTGTACTGCTGGGGATGAAGTCTAGCTTCCTAACCCTGTCTGTACTGCTGGGGATGAAGTCTAGCTTCCTAACCATAACCCTGTCTGTACTGCTGGGGATGAAGTCTAGCTTCCTAACCCTAACCCTGTCTGTACTGCTGGGGATGAAGTCTAGCTTCCTAACCCTGTCTGTACTGCTGGGGATGAAGTCTAGCTTCCTAACCATAACCCTGTCTGTACTGCTGGGGATGAAGTCTAGCTTCCTAACCATAACCCTGTCTGTACTGCTGGGGATGAAGTCTAGCTTCCTAACCCTAACCCTGTCTGTACTGCTGGGGATGAAGTATAGCTTCCTAACCCTGTCTGTACTGCTGGGGATGAAGTCTAGCTTCCTAACCCTGTCTGTACTGCTGGGGATGAAGTCTAGCTTCCTAACCATAACCCTGTCTGTACTGCTGGGGATGAAGTCTAGCTTCCTAACCCTAACCCTGTCTGTACTGCTGGGGATGAAGTCTAGCTTCCTAACCCTAACCCTGTCTGTACTGCTGGGGATGAAGTCTAGCTTCCTAACCCTGTCTGTACTGCTGGGGATGAAGTCTAGCTTCCTAACCATAACCCTGTCTGTACTGCTGGGGATGAAGTCTAGCTTCCTAACCATAACCATGTCTGTACTGCTGGGGATGAAGTCTAGCTTCCTAACCCTAACCCTGTCTGTACTGCTGGGGATGAAGTCTAGCTTCCTAACCATAACCCTGTCTGTACTGCTGGGGATGAAGTCTAGCTTCCTAACCCTGTCTGTACTGCTTGGGATGAAGTCTAGCTTCCTAACCCTAACCCTGTCTGTACTGCTGGGGATGAAGTCTAGCTTCCTAACCCTAACCCTGTCTGTACTGCTGGGGATCATGTCTAGCTTCCTAGCCCTGTCTGTACTGCTGGGGATGAAGTCTAGCTTCCTAACCCTAACCCTGTCTGTACTGCTGGGGATGAAGTCTAGCTTCCTAACCCTGTCTGTACTGCTGGGGATGAAGTCTAGCTTCCTAACCATAACCCTGTCTGTAATGCTGGGGATGAAGTCTAGCTTCCTAACCCTAACCCTGTCTGTACTGCTGGGGATGAAGTCTAGCTTCCTAACCATAACCCTGTCTGTACTGCTGGGGATGAAGTCTAGCTTCCTAACCCTAACCCTGTCTGTACTGCTGGGGATGAAGTCTAGCTTCCTAACCCTGTCTGTACTGCTGGGGATTAAGTCTAGTTTCCTAACCCTAACCCTGTCTGTACTGCTGGGGATGAAGTCTAGCTTCCTAACCATAACCCTGTCTGTACTGCTGGGGATGAAGTCTAGCTTCCTAACCATAACCCTGTCTGTACTGCTGGGGATGAAGTCTAGCTTCCTAACCCTAACCCTGTCTGTACTGCTGGGGATGAAGTCTAGCTTCCTAACCATAACCCTGTCTGTACTGCTGGGGATGAAGTCTAGCTTCCTAACCCTAACCCTGTCTGTACTGCTGGGGATGAAGTCTAGCTTCCTAACCCTGTCTGTACTGCTGGGGATGAAGTCTAGCTTCCTAACCATAACCCTGTCTGTACTGCTGGGGATGAAGTCTAGCTTCCTAACCATAACCCTGTCTGTACTGCTGGGGATGAAGTCTAGCTTCCTAACCCTAACCCTGTCTGTACTGCTGGGGATGAAGTATAGCTTCCTAACCCTGTCTGTACTGTTGGGGATGAAGTCTAGCTTCCTAACCCTGTCTGTACTGCTGGGGATGAAGTCTAGCTTCCTAACCATAACCCTGTCTGTACTGCTGGGGATGAAGTCTAGCTTCCTAACCCTAACCCTGTCTGTACTGCTGGGGATGAAGTCTAGCTTCCTAACCCTAACCCTGTCTGTACTGCTGGGGATGAAGTCTAGCTTCCTAACCCTGTCTGTACTGCTGGGGATGAAGTCTAGCTTCCTAACCATAACCCTGTCTGTACTGCTGGGGATGAAGTCTAGCTTCCTAACCATAACCCTGTCTGTACTGCTGGGGATGAAGTCTAGCTTCCTAACCCTAACCCTGTCTGTACTGCTGGGGATGAAGTCTAGCTTCCTAACCATAACCCTGTCTGTACTGCTGGGGATGAAGTCTAGCTTCCTAACCCTGTCTGTACTGCTTGGGATGAAGTCTAGCTTCCTAACCCTAACCCTGTCTGTACTGCTGGGGATGAAGTCTAGCTTCCTAACCCTAACCCTGTCTGTACTGCTGGGGATCATGTCTAGCTTCCTAGCCCTGTCTGTACTGCTGGGGATGAAGTCTAGCTTCCTAACCCTAACCCTGTCTGTACTGCTGGGGATGAAGTCTAGCTTCCTAACCCTGTCTGTACTGCTGGGGATGAAGTCTAGCTTCCTAACCATAACCCTGTCTGTAATGCTGGGGATGAAGTCTAGCTTCCTAACCCTAACCCTGTCTGTACTGCTGGGGATGAAGTCTAGCTTCCTAACCATAACCCTGTCTGTACTGCTGGGGATGAAGTCTAGCTTCCTAACCCTAACCCTGTCTGTACTGCTGGGGATGAAGTCTAGCTTCCTAACCCTGTCTGTACTGCTGGGGATTAAGTCTAGTTTCCTAACCATAACCCTGTCTGTACTGCTGGGGATGAAGTCTAGCTTCCTAACCATAACCCTGTCTGTACTGCTGGGGATGAAGTCTAGCTTCCTAACCATAACCCTGTCTGTACTGCTGGGGATGAAGTCTAGCTTCCTAACCATAACCCTGTCTGTACTGCTGGGGATGAAGTCTAGCTTCCTAACCCTAACCCTGTCTGTACTGCTGGGGATGAAGTCTACCTTCCTAACCCTGTCTGTACTGCTGGGGATGAAGTCTAGCTTCCTAACCATAACCCTGTCTGTACTGCTGGGGATGAAGTCTAGCTTCCTAACCCTAACCCTGTCTGTACTGCTGGGGATGAAGTCTAGCTTCCTAACCCTAACCCTGTCTGTACTGCTGGGGATGAAGTCTAGCTTCCTAACCCTAACCCTGTCTGTACTGCTGGGGATGAAGTCTAGCTTCCTAACCCTGTCTGTACTGCTGGGGATGAAGTCTAGCTTCCTAACCATAACCCTGTCTGTACTGCTGGGGATGAAGTCTAGCTTCCTAACCATAACCCTGTCTGTACTGCTGGGGATGAAGTCTAGCTACCTAACCATAACCCTGTCTGTACTGCTGGGGATGAAGTCTAGCTTCCTAACCCTAACCCTGTCTGTACTGCTGGGGATGAAGTCTAGCTTCCTAACCCTGTCTGTACTGCTGGGGATTAAGTCTAGTTTCCTAACCATAACCCTGTCTGTACTGCTGGGGATGAAGTCTAGCTTCCTAACCATAACCCTGTCTGTACTGCTGGGGATGAAGTCTAGCTTCCTAACCATAACCCTGTCTGTACTGCTGGGGATGAAGTCTAGCTTCCTAACCATAACCCTGTCTGTACTGCTGGGGATGAAGTCTAGCTTCCTAACCCTAACCCTGTCTGTACTGCTGGGGATGAAGTCTACCTTCCTAACCCTGTCTGTACTGCTGGGGATGAAGTCTAGCTTCCTAACCATAACCCTGTCTGTACTGCTGGGGATGAAGTCTAGCTTCCTAACCCTAACCCTGTCTGTACTGCTGGGGATGAAGTCTAGCTTCCTAACCCTAACCCTGTCTGTACTGCTGGGGATGAAGTCTAGCTTCCTAACCCTAACCCTGTCTGTACTGCTGGGGATGAAGTCTAGCTTCCTAACCCTGTCTGTACTGCTGGGGATGAAGTCTAGCTTCCTAACCATAACCCTGTCTGTACTGCTGGGGATGAAGTCTAGCTTCCTAACCATAACCCTGTCTGTACTGCTGGGGATGAAGTCTAGCTACCTAACCATAACCCTGTCTGTACTGCTGGGGATGAAGTCTAGCTTCCTAACCCTAACCCTGTCTGTACTGCTGGGGATGAAGTCTAGCTTCCTAACCCTGTCTGTACTGCTGGGGATTAAGTCTAGTTTCCTAACCATAACCCTGTCTGTACTGCTGGGGATGAAGTCTAGCTTCCTAACCATAACCCTGTCTGTACTGCTGGGGATGAAGTCTAGCTTCCTAACCATAACCCTGTCTGTACTGCTGGGGATGAAGTCTAGCTTCCTAACCATAACCCTGTCTGTACTGCTGGGGATGAAGTCTAGCTTCCTAACCCTAACCCTGTCTGTACTGCTGGGGATGAAGTCTACCTTCCTAACCCTGTCTGTACTGCTGGGGATGAAGTCTAGCTTCCTAACCATAACCCTGTCTGTACTGCTGGGGATGAAGTCTAGCTTCCTAACCCTAACCCTGTCTGTACTGCTGGGGATGAAGTCTAGCTTCCTAACCCTAACCCTGTCTGTACTGCTGGGGATGAAGTCTAGCTTCCTAACCCTAACCCTGTCTGTACTGCTGGGGATGAAGTCTAGCTTCCTAACCCTGTCTGTACTGCTGGGGATGAAGTCTAGCTTCCTAACCATAACCCTGTCTGTACTGCTGGGGATGAAGTCTAGCTTCCTAACCATAACCCTGTCTGTACTGCTGGGGATGAAGTCTAGCTACCTAACCATAACCCTGTCTGTACTGCTGGGGATGAAGTCTAGCTTCCTAACCCTAACCCTGTCTGTACTGCTGGGGATGAAGTCTAGCTTCCTAACCATAACCCTGTCTGTACTGCTGGGGATGAAGTCTAGCTTCCTAACCCTAACCCTGTCTGTACTGCTGGGGATGAAGTCAAGCTTCCTAACCCTGTCTGTACTGCTGGGGATGAAGTCTAGCTTCCTAACCATAACCCTGTCTGTACTGCTGGGGATGAAGTCTAGCTTCCTAACCATAACCCTGTCTGTACTGCTGGGGATGAAGTCTAGCTTCCTAACCCTAACCCTGTCTGTACTGCTGGGGATGAAGTCTAGCTTCCTAACCCTGTCTGTACTGCTGGGGATGAAGTCTAGCTTCCTAAACATAACCCTGTCTGTACTGCTGGGGATGAAGTCTAGCTTCCTAACCATAACCCTGTCTGTACTGCTGGGGATGAAATCTAGCTTCCTAACCCTAACTCTGTCTGTACTGCTGGGGATGAAGTCTAGCTTCCTAACCCTAACCCTGTCTGTACTGCTGGGGATGAAGTCTAGCTTCCTAACCCTGTCTGTACTGCTGGGGATGAAGTCTAGCTTCCTAACCCTAACCCTGTCTGTACTGCTGGGGATGAAGTCTAGCTTCCTAACCCTGTCTGTACTGCTGGGGATGAAGTCTAGCTTCCTAACCATAACCCTGTCTGTACTGCTGGGGATGAAGTCTAGCTTCCTAACCATAACCCTGTCTGTACTGCTGGGGATGAAGTCTAGCTTCCTAACTATAACCCTGTCTGTACTGCTGGGGATGAAGTCTAGCTTCCTAACCATAACCCTGTCTGTACTGCTGGGGATGAAGTCTAGCTTATTAACCCTGTCTGTACTGCTTGGGATGAAGTCTAGCTTCCTAACCCTAACCCTGTCTGTACTGCTGGGGATGAAGTATAGCTTCCTAACCCTAACCCTGTCTGTACTGCTGGGGATGAAGTCTAGCTTCCTAACCATAACCCTGTCTGTACTGCTGGGGATGAAGTCTAGCTTCCTAACCCTGTCTGTACTGCTGGGGATGAAGTCTAGCTTCCTAACCCTAACCCTGTCTGTACTGCTGGGGATGAAGTCTAGCTTCCTAACCCTGTCTGTACTGCTGGGGATGAAGTCTAGCTTCCTAACCATAACCCTATCTGTACTGCTGGGGATGAAGTCTAGCTTCCTAACTATAAACCTGTCTGTACTGCTGGGGATGAAGTCTAGCTTCCTAAACCTAACCCTGTCTGTACTGCTGGGGATGAAGTCTAGCTTCCTAACCCTGTCTGTACTGCTGGGGATGAAGTCTAGCTTCCTAACCATAACCCTGTCTGTACTGCTGGGATGAAGTCTAGCTTCCTAACCATAACCCTGTCTGTACTGCTGGGGATGAAGTCTAGCTTCCTAACCCTGTCTGTACTGCTGGGGATGAAGTCTAGCTTCCTAACCATAACCCTGTCTGTACTGCTGGGGATGAAGTCTAGCTTCCTAACCATAACCCTGTCTGTACTGCTGGGGATGAAGTCTAGCTTCCTAACCATAACCCTGTCTGTACTGCTGGGGATGAAGTCTAGCTTCCTAACCCTGTCTGTACTGCTGGGGATGAAGTCTAGCTTCCTAACCCTAACCCTGTCTGTACTGCTGGGGATGAAGTCTAGCTTCCTAACCCTAACCCTGTCTGTAATGCTGGGGATGAAGTCTAGCTTCCTAACCCTAACCCTGTCTGTACTGCTGGGGATGAAGTCTAGCTTCCTAACCATAACCCTGTCTGTAATGCTGGGGATGAAGTCTAGCTTCCTAACCCTGTCTGTACTGAAGGGGATGAAGTCTAGCTTCCTAACCCTGTCTGTACTGCTGGGGATGAAGTCTAGCTTCCTAACCCTGTCTGTACTGCTGGGGATGAAGTCTAGCTTCCTAACCATAACCCTGTCTGTACTGCTGGGGATGAAGTCTAGCTTCCTAACCATAACCCTGTCTATACTGCTGGGGATGAAGTCTAGCTTCCTAACCCTAACCCTGTCTGTACTGCTGGGGATGAAGTCTAGCTTCCTAACCATAACCCTGTCTGTACTGCTGGGGATGAAGTCTAGCTTCCTAACCATAACCCTGTCTGTACTGCTGGGGATGAAGTCTAGCTTCCTAACCATAACCCTGTCTGTACTGCTGGGGATGAAGTCTAGCTTCCTAACCCTAACCCTGTCTGTACTGCTGGGGATGAAGTCTAGCTTCCTAACCCTGTCTGTACTGCTGGGGATGAAGTCTAGCTTCCTAACCATAACCCTGTCTGTACTGCTGGGGATGAAGTCTAGCTTCCTAACCCTAACCCTGTCTGTACTGCTGGGGATGAAGTCTAGCTTCCTAACCCTGTCTGTACTGCTGGGGATGAAGTCTAGCTTCCTAACCCTAACCCTGTCTGTACTGCTGGGGATGAAGTCTAGTTTCCTAACCCTGTCTGTACTGCTGGGGATGAAGTCTAGCTTCCTAATCCTAACCCTGTCTGTACTGCTGGGGATGAAGTCTAGCTTCCTAACCCTGTCTGTACTGCTGGGGATGAAGTCTAGCTTCCTAACCATAACCCTGTCTGTACTGCTGGGGATGAAGTCTAGCTTCCTATCCCTGTCTGTACTGCTGGGGATGAAGTCTAGCTTCCTAACCGTAACCCTGTCTGTACTGCTGGGGATGAAGTCTAGCTTCCTAACCATAACCCTGTCTGTACTGCTGAGGATGAAGTCTAGCTTCCTAACCCTGTCTGTACTGCTGGGGATGAAGTCTAGCTTCCTAACCCTAACCCTGTCTGTACTGCTGGGGATGAAGTCTAGCTTCCTAACCCTAACCCTGTCTGTACTGCTGGGGATGAAGTCTAGCTTCCTAACCCTGTCTGTACTGCTGGGGATGAAGTCTAGCTTCCTAACCCTAACCCTGTCTGTACTGCTGGGGATGAAGTCTAGCTTCCTAACCCTGTCTGTACTGCTGGGGATGAAGTCTAGCTTCCTAACCCTGTCTATACTGCTGGGGATGAAGTCTAGCTTCCTAACCATAACCCTGTCTGTACTGCTGGGGATGAAGTCTAGCTTCCTAACCCTACCCTGTCTGTACTGAAGGGGATGAAGTCGAGCTTCCTAACCCTAACCCTGTCTGTACTGCTGGGAATGAAGTCTAGCTTCCTAACCCTGTCTGTCCTGCTGGGGATGAAGTCTAGCTTCCTAACCATAACCCTGTCTGTACTGCTGGGGATGAAGTCTAGCTTCCTAACCCTAACCCTGTCTGTACTGCTGGGGATGAAGTCTAGCTTCCTAACCCTAACCCTGTCTGTACTGCTGGGGATGAAGTCTAGCTTCCTAACCCTAACCCTGTCTGTACTGCTGGGGATGAAGTCCAGCTTCCTAACCATAACCCTGTCTGTACTGCTGGGGATGAAGTCTGGCTTCCTAACCATAACCCTGTCTGTACTGCTGGGGATGAAGTCTAGCTTCCTAACCCTAACCCTGTCTGTACTGCTGGGGATGAAGTCTAGCTTCCTAACCCTGTCTGTACTGCTGGGGATGAAGTCTAGCTTCCTAACCATAACCCTGTCTGTACTGCTGGGGATGAAGTCTAGCTTCCTAACCCTAACCCTGTCTGTACTGCTGGGGATGAAGTCTAGCTTCCTAACCCTGTCTGTACTGCTGGGGATGAAGTCTAGCTTCCTAACCCTAACCCTGTCTGTACTGCTGGGGATGAAGTCTAGCTTCCTAACCCTGTCTGTACTGCTGGGGATGAAGTCTAGCTTCCTAATCCTAACCCTGTCTGTACTGCTGGGGATGAAGTCTAGCTTCCTAACCCTGTCTGTACTGCTGGGGATGAAGTCTAGCTTCCTAACCATAACCCTGTCTGTACTGCTGGGGATGAAGTCTAGCTTCCTAACCCTGTCTTTACTGCTGGGGATGAAGTCTAGCTTCCTAACCATAACCCTGTCTGTACTGCTGGGGATGAAATCTAGCTTCCTAACCCTAACCCTGTCTGTACTGCTGGGGATGAAGTCTAGCTTCCTAACCCTGTCTGTACTGCTGGGGATGAAGTCTAGCTTCCTAACCCTGTCTGTACTGCTGGGGATGAAGTCTAGCTTCCTAACCCTGTCTGTACTGCTGGGGATGAAGTCTAGCTTCCTAACCCTAACCCTGTCTGTACTGCTGGGGATGAAGTCTAGCTTCCTAACCCTAACCCTGTCTGTACTGCTGGGGATGAAGTCTAGCTTCCTAACCCTGTTTGTACTGCTGGGGATGAAGTCTAGCTTCCTAACCCTAACCCTGTCTGTACTGCTGGTGATGAAATCTAGCTTCCTAACCCTGTCTGTACTGCTGGGGATGAAGTCTAGCTTCCTAACCCTAACCCTGTCTGTACTGCTGGGGGATGAAGTCTAGCTTCCTAACCATAACCCTGTCTGTACTGCTGGGGATGAAGTCTAGCTTCCTAACCCTGTCTGTCCTGCTGGGGATGAAGTCTAGCTTCCTAACCCTAACCCTGTCTGTACTGCTGGGGATGAAGTCTAGCTTCCTAACCCTAACCCTGTCTGTACTGCTGGGGATGAAGTCTAGCTTCCTAACCCTAACCCTGTCTGTACTGCTGGGGATAATGTCTAGCTTCCTAACCCTGTCTGTACTGCTGGGGATGAAGTCTAGCTTCCTAACCATAACCCTGTCTGTACTGCTGGGGATGAAGTCTAGCTTCCTAACCCTAACCCTGTCTGTACTCTTGGGGATGAAGTCTAGCTTCCTAACCCTGTCTGTACTGCTGGGGATGAAGTCTAGCTTCCTAACCATAACCCTGTCTGTACTGCTGGGGATGAAGTCTAGCTTCCTAACCCTAACCCTGTCTGTACTGCTGGGGATGAAGTCTAGCTTCCTAACCATAACCCTGTCTGTACTGCTGGGGATGAAGTCTAGCTTCCTAACCCTAACCCTGTCTGTACTGCTGGGGATGAAGTCTAGCTTCCTAACCCTGTCTGTACTGCTGGGGATGAAGTCTAGCTTCCTAACCATAACCCTGTCTGTACTGCTGGGGATGAAGTCTAGCTTCCTAACCATAACCCTGTCTGTACTGCTGGGGATGAAGTCTAGCTTCCTAACCATAACCCTGTCTGTACTGCTGGGGATGAAGTCTAGCTTCCTAACCATAACCCTGTCTGTACTGCTGGGGATGAAGTCTAGCTTCCTAACCCTAACCCTGTCTGTACTGCTGGGGATGAAGTCTAGCTTCCTAACCCTGTCTGTACTGCTGGGGATGAAGTCTAGCTTCCTAACCATAACCCTGTCTGTACTGCTGGGGATGAAGTCTAGCTTCCTAACCCTAACCCTGTCTGTACTGCTGGGGATGAAGTCTAGCTTCCTAACCATAACCCTGTCTGTACTGCTGGGGATGAAGTCTAGCTTCCTAACCCTAACCCTGTCTGTACTGCTGGGGATGAAGTCTAGCTTCCTAACCCTGTCTGTACTGCTGGGGATGAAGTCTAGCTTCCTAACCATAACCCTGTCTGTACTGCTGGGGATGAAGTCTAGCTTCCTAACCATAACCCTGTCTGTACTGCTGGGGATGAAGTCTAGCTTCCTAACCCTAACCCTGTCTGTACTGCTGGGGATGAAGTCTAGCTTCCTAACCATAACCCTGTCTGTACTGCTGGGGATGAAGTCTAGCTTCCTAACCCTAACCCTGTCTGTACTGCTGGGGATGAAGTCTAGCTTCCTAACCCTGTCTGTACTGCTGGGGATGAAGTCTAGCTTCCTAACCATAACCCTGTCTGTACTGCTGGGGATGAAGTCTAGCTTCCTAACCATAACCCTGTCTGTACTGCTGGGGATGAAGTCTAGCTTCCTAACCCTAACCCTGTCTGTACTGCTGGGGATGAAGTATAGCTTCCTAACCCTGTCTGTACTGCTGGGGATGAAGTCTAGCTTCCTAACCCTGTCTGTACTGCTGGGGATGAAGTCTAGCTTCCTAACCATAACCCTGTCTGTACTGCTGGGGATGAAGTCTAGCTTCCTAACCCTAACCCTGTCTGTACTGCTGGGGATGAAGTCTAGCTTCCTAACCCTAACCCTGTCTGTACTGCTGGGGATGAAGTCTAGCTTCCTAACCCTGTCTGTACTGCTGGGGATGAAGTCTAGCTTCCTAACCATAACCCTGTCTGTACAGCTGGGGATGAAGTCTAGCTTCCTAACCATAACCCTGTCTGTACTGCTGGGGATGAAGTCTAGCTTCCTAACTATAACCCTGTCTGTACTGCTGGGGATGAAGTCTAGCTTCCTAACCATAACCCTGTCTGTACTGCTGGGGATGAAGTCTAGCTTACTAACCCTGTCTGTACTGCTGGGGATGAAGTCTAGCTTCCTAACCCTGTCTGTACTGCTGGGGATGAAGTCTAGCTTCCTAACCATAACCCTGTCTGTACTGCTGGGGATGAAGTCTAGCTTCCTAACCATAACCCTGTCTGTACTGCTGGGGATGAAGTCTAGCTTCCTAACCCTGTCTGTACTGCTGGGGATGAAGTCTAGCTTCCTAACCCTAACCCTGTCTGTACTGCTGGGGATGAAGTCTAGCTTCCTAACCATAACCCTGTCTGTACTGCTGGGGATGAAGTCTAGCTTCCTAACCCTGTCTGTACTGCTGGGGATGAAGTCTAGCTTCCTAACCATAACCCTGTCTGTACTGCTGGGAAGAAGTCTAGCTTCCTAACCATAACCCTGTCTGTACTGCTGGGGATGAAGTCTAGCTTCCTAACCCTAACCCTGTCTGTAATGCTGGGGATGAAGTCTAGCTTCCTAACCCTAACCCTGTCTGTACTGCTGGGGATGAAGTCTAGCTTCCTAACCATAACCCTGTCTGTAATGCTGGGGATGAAGTCTAGCTTCCTAACCCTGTCTGTACTGAAGGGGATGAAGTCTAGCTTCCTAACCCTGTCTGTACTGCTGGGGATGAAGTCTAGCTTCCTAACCCTGTCTGTACTGCTGGGGATGAAGTCTAGCTTCCTAACCATAACCCTGTCTGTACTGCTGGGGATGAAGTCTAGCTTCCTAACCATAACCCTGTCTATACTGCTGGGGATGAAGTCTAGCTTCCTAACCCTAACCCTGTCTGTACTGCTGGGGATGAAGTCTAGCTTCCTAACCATAACCCTGTCTGTACTGCTGGGGATGAAGTCTAGCTTCCTAACCATAACCCTGTCTGTACTGCTGGGGATGAAGTCTAGCTTCCTAACCATAACCCTGTCTGTACTGCTGGGGATGAAGTCTAGCTTCCTAACCCTAACCCTGTCTGTACTGCTGGGGATGAAGTCTAGCTTCCTAACCCTGTCTGTACTGCTGGGGATGAAGTCTAGCTTCCTAACCATAACCCTGTCTGTACTGCTGGGGATGAAGTCTAGCTTCCTAACCCTAACCCTGTCTGTACTGCTGGGGATGAAGTCTAGCTTCCTAACCCTGTCTGTACTGCTGGGGATGAAGTCTAGCTTCCTAACCCTAACCCTGTCTGTACTGCTGGGGATGAAGTCTAGTTTCCTAACCCTGTCTGTACTGCTGGGGATGAAGTCTAGCTTCCTAATCCTAACCCTGTCTGTACTGCTGGGGATGAAGTCTAGCTTCCTAACCCTGTCTGTACTGCTGGGGATGAAGTCTAGCTTCCTAACCATAACCCTGTCTGTACTGCTGGGGATGAAGTCTAGCTTCCTATCCCTGTCTGTACTGCTGGGGATGAAGTCTAGCTTCCTAACCGTAACCCTGTCTGTACTGCTGGGGATGAAGTCTAGCTTCCTAACCCTAACCCTGTCTGTAATGCTGGGGATGAAGTCTAGCTTCCTAACCCTAACCCTGTCTGTACTGCTGGGGATGAAGTCTAGCTTCCTAACCATAACCCTGTCTGTAATGCTGGGGATGAAGTCTAGCTTCCTAACCCTGTCTGTACTGAAGGGGATGAAGTCTAGCTTCCTAACCCTGTCTGTACTGCTGGGGATGAAGTCTAGCTTCCTAACCCTGTCTGTACTGCTGGGGATGAAGTCTAGCTTCCTAACCATAACCCTGTCTGTACTGCTGGGGATGAAGTCTAGCTTCCTAACCATAACCCTGTCTATACTGCTGGGGATGAAGTCTAGCTTCCTAACCCTAACCCTGTCTGTACTGCTGGGGATGAAGTCTAGCTTCCTAACCATAACCCTGTCTGTACTGCTGGGGATGAAGTCTAGCTTCCTAACCATAACCCTGTCTGTACTGCTGGGGATGAAGTCTAGCTTCCTAACCATAACCCTGTCTGTACTGCTGGGGATGAAGTCTAGCTTCCTAACCCTAACCCTGTCTGTACTGCTGGGGATGAAGTCTAGCTTCCTAACCCTGTCTGTACTGCTGGGGATGAAGTCTAGCTTCCTAACCATAACCCTGTCTGTACTGCTGGGGATGAAGTCTAGCTTCCTAACCCTAACCCTGTCTGTACTGCTGGGGATGAAGTCTAGCTTCCTAACCCTGTCTGTACTGCTGGGGATGAAGTCTAGCTTCCTAACCCTAACCCTGTCTGTACTGCTGGGGATGAAGTCTAGTTTCCTAACCCTGTCTGTACTGCTGGGGATGAAGTCTAGCTTCCTAATCCTAACCCTGTCTGTACTGCTGGGGATGAAGTCTAGCTTCCTAACCCTGTCTGTACTGCTGGGGATGAAGTCTAGCTTCCTAACCATAACCCTGTCTGTACTGCTGGGGATGAAGTCTAGCTTCCTATCCCTGTCTGTACTGCTGGGGATGAAGTCTAGCTTCCTAACCGTAACCCTGTCTGTACTGCTGGGGATGAAGTCTAGCTTCCTAACCATAACCCTGTCTGTACTGCTGAGGATGAAGTCTAGCTTCCTAACCCTGTCTGTACTGCTGGGGATGAAGTCTAGCTTCCTAACCCTAACCCTGTCTGTACTGCTGGGGATGAAGTCTAGCTTCCTAACCCTAACCCTGTCTGTACTGCTGGGGATGAAGTCTAGCTTCCTAACCCTGTCTGTACTGCTGGGGATGAAGTCTAGCTTCCTAACCCTAACCCTGTCTGTACTGCTGGGGATGAAGTCTAGCTTCCTAACCCTGTCTGTACTGCTGGGGATGAAGTCTAGCTTCCTAACCCTGTCTATACTGCTGGGGATGAAGTCTAGCTTCCTAACCATAACCCTGTCTGTACTGCTGGGGATGAAGTCTAGCTTCCTAACCCTACCCTGTCTGTACTGAAGGGGATGAAGTCGAGCTTCCTAACCCTAACCCTGTCTGTACTGCTGGGAATGAAGTCTAGCTTCCTAACCCTGTCTGTCCTGCTGGGGATGAAGTCTAGCTTCCTAACCATAACCCTGTCTGTACTGCTGGGGATGAAGTCTAGCTTCCTAACCCTAACCCTGTCTGTACTGCTGGGGATGAAGTCTAGCTTCCTAACCCTAACCCTGTCTGTACTGCTGGGGATGAAGTCTAGCTTCCTAACCCTAACCCTGTCTGTACTGCTGGGGATGAAGTCCAGCTTCCTAACCATAACCCTGTCTGTACTGCTGGGGATGAAGTCTAGCTTCCTAACCATAACCCTGTCTGTACTGCTGGGGATGAAGTCTAGCTTCCTAACCCTAACCCTGTCTGTACTGCTGGGGATGAAGTCTAGCTTCCTAACCCTGTCTGTACTGCTGGGGATGAAGTCTAGCTTCCTAACCATAACCCTGTCTGTACTGCTGGGGATGAAGTCTAGCTTCCTAACCCTAACCCTGTCTGTACTGCTGGGGATGAAGTCTAGCTTCCTAACCCTGTCTGTACTGCTGGGGATGAAGTCTAGCTTCCTAACCCTAACCATGTCTGTACTGCTGGGGATGAAGTCTAGCTTCCTAACCCTGTCTGTACTGCTGGGGATGAAGTCTAGCTTCCTAATCCTAACCCTGTCTGTACTGCTGGGGATGAAGTCTAGCTTCCTAACCTTGTCTGTACTGCTGGGGATGAAGTCTAGCTTCCTAACCATAACCCTGTCTGTACTGCTGGGGATGAAGTCTAGCTTCCTAACCCTGTCTTTACTGCTGGGGATGAAGTCTAGCTTCCTAACCATAACCCTGTCTGTACTGCTGGGGATGAAATCTAGCTTCCTAACCCTAACCCTGTCTGTACTGCTGGGGATGAAGTCTAGCTTCCTAACCCTGTCTGTACTGCTGGGGATGAAGTCTAGCTTCCTAACCCTGTCTGTACTGCTGGGGATGAAGTCTAGCTTCCTAACCCTGTCTGTACTGCTGGGGATGAAGTCTAGCTTCCTAACCCTAACCCTGTCTGTACTGCTGGGGATGAAGTCTAGCTTCCTAACCCTAACCCTGTCTGTACTGCTGGGGATGAAGTCTAGCTTCCTAACCCTGTTTGTACTGCTGGGGATGAAGTCTAGCTTCCTAACCCTAACCCTGTCTGTACTGCTGGTGATGAAATCTAGCTTCCTAACCCTGTCTGTACTGCTGGGGATGAAGTCTAGCTTCCTAACCCTAACCCTGTCTGTACTGCTGGGGGATGAAGTCTAGCTTCCTAACCATAACCCTGTCTGTACTGCTGGGGATGAAGTCTAGCTTCCTAACCCTGTCTGTCCTGCTGGGGATGAAGTCTAGCTTCCTAACCCTAACCCTGTCTGTACTGCTGGGGATGAAGTCTAGCTTCCTAACCCTAACCCTGTCTGTACTGCTGGGGATGAAGTCTAGCTTCCTAACCCTAACCCTGTCTGTACTGCTGGGGATAATGTCTAGCTTCCTAACCCTGTCTGTACTGCTGGGGATGAAGTCTAGCTTCCTAACCATAACCCTGTCTGTACTGCTGGGGATGAAGTCTAGCTTCCTAACCCTAACCCTGTCTGTACTCTTGGGGATGAAGTCTAGCTTCCTAACCCTGTCTGTACTGCTGGGGATGAAGTCTAGCTTCCTAACCATAACCCTGTCTGTACTGCTGGGGATGAAGTCTAGCTTCCTAACCCTAACCCTGTCTGTACTGCTGGGGATGAAGTCTAGCTTCCTAACCATAACCCTGTCTGTACTGCTGGGGATGAAGTCTAGCTTCCTAACCCTAACCCTGTCTGTACTGCTGGGGATGAAGTCTAGCTTCCTAACCCTGTCTGTACTGCTGGGGATGAAGTCTAGCTTCCTAACCATAACCCTGTCTGTACTGCTGGGGATGAAGTCTAGCTTCCTAACCATAACCCTGTCTGTACTGCTGGGGATGAAGTCTAGCTTCCTAACCATAACCCTGTCTGTACTGCTGGGGATGAAGTCTAGCTTCCTAACCATAACCCTGTCTGTACTGCTGGGGATGAAGTCTAGCTTCCTAACCCTAACCCTGTCTGTACTGCTGGGGATGAAGTCTAGCTTCCTAACCCTGTCTGTACTGCTGGGGATGAAGTCTAGCTTCCTAACCATAACCCTGTCTGTACTGCTGGGGATGAAGTCTAGCTTCCTAACCCTAACCCTGTCTGTACTGCTGGGGATGAAGTCTAGCTTCCTAACCATAACCCTGTCTGTACTGCTGGGGATGAAGTCTAGCTTCCTAACCCTAACCCTGTCTGTACTGCTGGGGATGAAGTCTAGCTTCCTAACCCTGTCTGTACTGCTGGGGATGAAGTCTAGCTTCCTAACCATAACCCTGTCTGTACTGCTGGGGATGAAGTCTAGCTTCCTAACCATAACCCTGTCTGTACTGCTGGGGATGAAGTCTAGCTTCCTAACCCTAACCCTGTCTGTACTGCTGGGGATGAAGTCTAGCTTCCTAACCATAACCCTGTCTGTACTGCTGGGGATGAAGTCTAGCTTCCTAACCCTAACCCTGTCTGTACTGCTGGGGATGAAGTCTAGCTTCCTAACCCTGTCTGTACTGCTGGGGATGAAGTCTAGCTTCCTAACCATAACCCTGTCTGTACTGCTGGGGATGAAGTCTAGCTTCCTAACCATAACCCTGTCTGTACTGCTGGGGATGAAGTCTAGCTTCCTAACCCTAACCCTGTCTGTACTGCTGGGGATGAAGTATAGCTTCCTAACCCTGTCTGTACTGCTGGGGATGAAGTCTAGCTTCCTAACCCTGTCTGTACTGCTGGGGATGAAGTCTAGCTTCCTAACCATAACCCTGTCTGTACTGCTGGGGATGAAGTCTAGCTTCCTAACCCAAACCCTGTCTGTACTGCTGGGGATGAAGTCTAGCTTCCTAACCCTAACCCTGTCTGTACTGCTGGGGATGAAGTCTAGCTTCCTAACCCTGTCTGTACTGCTGGGGATGAAGTCTAGCTTCCTAACCATAACCCTGTCTGTACAGCTGGGGATGAAGTCTAGCTTCCTAACCATAACCCTGTCTGTACTGCTGGGGATGAAGTCTAGCTTCCTAACTATAACCCTGTCTGTACTGCTGGGGATGAAGTCTAGCTTCCTAACCATAACCCTGTCTGTACTGCTGGGGATGAAGTCTAGCTTCCTAACTATAACCCTGTCTGTACTGCTGGGGATAAAGTCTAGCTTCCTAACCATAACCCTGTCTGTACTGCTGGGGATGAAGTCTAGCTTCCTAACCCTAACCCTGTCTGTACTGCTGGGGATGAAGTCTAGCTTCCTAACCCTGTCTGTACTGCTTGGGATGAAGTCCAGCTTCCTAACCCTAACCCTGTCTGTACTGCTGGGGATGAAGTCTAGCTTCCTAACCCTAACCCTGTCTGTACTGCTGGGGATCATGTCTAGCTTCCTAGCCCTGTCTGTACTGCTGGGGATGAAGTCTAGCTTCCTAACCCTAACCCTGTCTGTACTGCTGGGGATGAAGTCTAGCTTCCTAACCATAACCCTGTCTGTACTGCTGGGGATGAAGTCTAGCTTCCTAACTATAACCCTGTCTGTACTGCTGGGGATAAAGTCTAGCTTCCTAACCATAACCCTGTCTGTACTGCTGGGGATGAAGTCTAGCTTCCTAACCCTAACCCTGTCTGTACTGCTGGGGATGAAGTCTAGCTTCCTAACCCTGTCTGTACTGCTTGGGATGAAGTCCAGCTTCCTAACCCTAACCCTGTCTGTACTGCTGGGGATGAAGTCTAGCTTCCTAACCCTAACCCTGTCTGTACTGCTGGGGATCATGTCTAGCTTCCTAGCCCTGTCTGTACTGCTGGGGATGAAGTCTAGCTTCCTAACCCTAACCCTGTCTGTACTGCTGGGGATGAAGACTAGCTTCCTAACCCTGTCTGTACTGCTGGGGATGAAGTCTAGCTTCCTAACCATAACCCTGTCTGTAATGCTGGGGATGAAGTCTAGCTTCCTAACCCTAACCCTGTCTGTACTGCTGGGGATGAAGTCTAGCTTCCTAACCATAACCCTGTCTGTAATGCTGGGGATGAAGTCTAGCTTCCTAACCCTAACCCTGTCTGTACTGCTGGGGATGAAGTCTAGCTTCCTAACCCTAACCCTGTCTGTACTGCTGGGGATGAAGTCTAGCTTCCTAACCCTGTCTGTACTGCTGGGGATTAAGTCTAGTTTCCTAACCATAACCCTGTCTGTACTGCTGGGGATGAAGTCTAGCTTCCTAACCATAACCCTGTCTGTACTGCTGGGGATGAAGTCTAGCTTCCTAACCATAACCCTGTCTGTACTGCTGGGGATGAAGTCTAGCTTCCTAACCATAACCCTGTCTGTACTGCTGGGGATGAAGTCTAGCTTCCTAACCCTAACCCTGTCTGTACTGCTGGGGATGAAGTCTACCTTCCTAACCCTGTCTGTACTGCTGGGGATGAAGTCTAGCTTCCTAACCATAACCCTGTCTGTACTGCTGGGGATGAAGTCTAGCTTCCTAACCCTAACCCTGTCTGTACTGCTGGGGATGAAGTCTAGCTTCCTAACCCTAACCCTGTCTGTACTGCTGGGGATGAAGTCTAGCTTCCTAACCCTAACCCTGTCTGTACTGCTGGGGATGAAGTCTAGCTTCCTAACCCTGTCTGTACTGCTGGGGATGAAGTCTAGCTTCCTAACCATAACCCTGTCTGTACTGCTGGGGATGAAGTCTAGCTTCCTAACCATAACCCTGTCTGTACTGCTGGGGATGAAGTCTAGCTACCTAACCATAACCCTGTCTGTACTGCTGGGGATGAAGTCTAGCTTCCTAACCCTAACCCTGTCTGTACTGCTGGGGATGAAGTCTAGCTTCCTAACCATAACCCTGTCTGTACTGCTGGGGATGAAGTCTAGCTTCCTAACCCTAACCCTGTCTGTACTGCTGGGGATGAAGTCAAGCTTCCTAACCCTGTCTGTACTGCTGGGGATGAAGTCTAGCTTCCTAACCATAACCCTGTCTGTACTGCTGGGGATGAAGTCTAGCTTCCTAACCATAACCCTGTCTGTACTGCTGGGGATGAAGTCTAGCTTCCTAACCCTAACCCTGTCTGTACTGATGGGGATGAAGTCTAGCTTCCTAACCCTAACCCTGTCTGTACTGATGGGGATGAAGTCTAGCTTCCTAACCCTGTCTGTACTGCTGGGGATGAAGTCTAGCTTCCTAACCCTGTCTGTACTGCTGGGGATGAAGTCTAGCTTCCTAAACATAACCCTGTCTGTACTGCTGGGGATGAAGTCTAGCTTCCTAACCATAACCCTGTCTGTACTGCTGGGGATGAAGTCTAGCTTCCTAACCCTAACCCTGTCTGTACTGCTGGGGATGAAGTCTAGCTTCCTAACCCTAACCCTGTCTGTACTGCTGGGGATGAAGTCTAGCTTCCTAACCCTGTCTGTACTGCTGGGGATGAAGTCTAGCTTCCTAACCCTAACCCTGTCTGTACTGCTGGGGATGAAGTCTAGCTTCCTAACCCTGTCTGTACTGCTGGGGATGAAGTCTAGCTTCCTAACCATAACCCTGTCTGTACTGCTGGGGATGAAGTCTAGCTTCCTAACCATAACCCTGTCTGTACTGCTGGGGATGAAGTCTAGCTTCCTAACTATAACCCTGTCTGTACTGCTGGGGATGAAGTCTAGCTTCCTAACCATAACCCTGTCTGTACTGCTGGGGATGAAGTCTAGCTTCCTAACCCTGTCTGTACTGCTTGGGATGAAGTCTAGCTTCCTAACCCTAACCCTGTCTCTACTGCTGGGGATGAAGTATAGCTTCCTAACCCTAACCCTGTCTGTACTGCTGGGGATGAAGTCTAGCTTCCTAACCATAACCCTGTCTGTACTGCTGGGGATGAAGTCTAGCTTCCTAACCCTGTCTGTACTGCTGGGGATGAAGTCTAGCTTCCTAACCCTAACCCTGTCTGTACTGCTGGGGATGAAGTCTAGCTTCCTAACCCTGTCTGTACTGCTGGGGATGAAGTCTAGCTTCCTAACCATAACCCTATCTGTACTGCTGGGGATGAAGTCTAGCTTCCTAACTATAACCCTGTCTGTACTGCTGGGGATGAAGTCTAGCTTCCTAACCCTGTCTGTACTGCTGGGGATTAAGTCTAGTTTCCTAACCATAACCCTGTCTGTACTGCTGGGGATGAAGTCTAGCTTCCTAACCATAACCCTGTCTGTACTGCTGGGGATGAAGTCTAGCTTCCTAACCATAACCCTGTCTGTACTGCTGGGGATGAAGTCTAGCTTCCTAACCCTGTCTGTACTGCTGGGGATGAAGTCTAGCTTCCTAACCATAACCCTGTCTGTACTGCTGGGGATGAAGTCTAGCTTCCTAACCATAACCCTGTCTATACTGCTGGGGATGAAGTCTAGCTTCCTAACCCTGTCTGTACTGCTGGGGATGAAGTCTAGCTTCCTAACCCTGTCTGTACTGCTGGGGTTGAAGTCTAGCTTCCTAACCCTAACCCTGTCTGTACTGCTGGGGATGAAGTCTAGCTTCCTAACCCTAACCCTGTCTGTACTGCTGGGGATGAAGTCTAGCTTCCTAACCATAACCCTGTCTGTACTGCTGGGGATGAAGTCTAGCTTCCTAACCCTGTCTGTACTGCTGGGGATGAAGTCTAGCTTCCTAACCCTAACCCTGTCTGTACTGCTGGGGATGAAGTCTAGCTTCCTAATCCTAACCCTGTCTGTACTGCTGGGGATGAAGTCTAGCTTCCTAACCCTGTCTGTACTGCTGGGGATGAAGTCTAGCTTCCTAACCCTAACCCTGTCTGTACTGCTGGGGATGAAGTCTAGCTTCCTAACCCTGTCTGTACTGCTGGGGATGAAGTCTAGCTTCCTAACCCTGTCTGTACTGCTGGGGATGAAGTCTAGCTTCCTAACCATAACCCTGTCTGTACTGCTGGGGATGAAGTCTATCTTCCTAACCCTAACCCTGTCTGTACTGAAGGGGATGAAGTCTAGCTTCCTAACCCTAACCCTGTCTGTACTGCTGGGGATGAAGTCTAGGTTCCTAACCCTGTCTGTCCTGCTGGGGATGAAGTCTAGCTTCCTAACCATAACCCTGTCTGTACTGCTGGGGATGAAGTCTAGCTTCCTAACCCTATCCCTGTCTGTACTGCTGGGGATGAAGTCTATCTTTCTAACCCTAACCCTGTCTGTACTGCTGGGGATGAAGTCTAGCTTCCTAACCCTGTCTGTACTTCTGGGGATGAAGTCTAGCTTCCTAACCCTAACACTGTCTGTACTGCTGTGGATGAAGTCTAGCTTCCTAACCCTAACCCTGTCTGTACTGCTGGGGATGAAGTCTAGCTTCCTAACCCTGTCTGTACTGCTGGGGATGAAGTCTAGCTTCCTAACCCTAACCCTGTCTGTAATGCTGGGGATGAAGTCTAGGTTCCTAACCATAACCCTGTCTGTACTGCTGGGGATGAAGTCTAGCTTCCTAACCCTAACCCTGTCTGTAATGCTGGGGATGAAGTCTAGCTTCCTAACCATAACCCTGTCTGTACTGCTGGGGATGAAGTCTAGCTTCCTAACCCTAACCCTGTCTGTACTGCTGGGGATGAGGTCTAGCTTCCTAACCATAACCCTGTCTGTACTGCTGGGGATGAAGTCTAGCTTCCTAACCATAACCCTGTCTGTACTGCTGGGGATGAAGTCTAGCTTCCTAACCCTAACCCTGTCTGTACTGCTGGGGATGAAGTCTAGCTTCCTAACCATAACCCTGTCTGTACTGCTGGGGATGAAGTCTAGCTTCCTAACCCTAACCCTGTCTGTACTGCTGGGGATGAAGTCTAGCTTCCTAACCCTGTCTGTACTGCTGGGGATGAAGTCTATCTTCCTAACCATAACCCTGTCTGTACTGCTGGGGATGAAGTCTAGCTTCCTAACCATAACCCTGTCTGTACTGCTGGGGATGAAGTCTAGCTTCCTAACCCTAACCCTGTCTGTACTGCTGGGGATGAAGTCTAGCTTCCTAACCCTGTCTGTACTGCTGGGGATGAAGTCTAGCTTCCTAACCCTGTCTGTACTGCTGGGGATGAAGTCTAGCTTCCTAACCATAACCCTGTCTGTACTGCTGGGGATGAAGTCTAGCTTCCTAACCATAACCCTGTCTGTACTGCTGGGGATGAAGTCTAGCTTCCTAACCCTGTCTGTACTGCTGGGGATGAAGTCTAGCTTCCTAACCATAACCCTGTCTGTACTGCTGGGGATGAAGTCTAGCTTCCTAACCATAACCCTGTCTGTACTGCTGGGGATGAAGTCTAGCTTCCTAACACTGTCTGTACTGCTGGGGATGAAGTCTAGCTTCCTAACCCTAACCCTGTCTGTACTGCTGGGGATGAAGTCTAGCTTCCTAACCCTAACCCTGTCTGTACTGCTGGGGATGAAGTCTAGCTTCCTAACCCTGTCTGTACTGCTGGGGATGAAGTCTAGCTTCCTATCCATAACCCTGTCTGTACTGCTGGGATGAAGTCTAGCTTCCTAACCATAACCCTGTCTGTACTGCTGGGGATGAAGTCTAGCTTCCTAACCCTAACCCTGTCTGTAATGCTGGGGATGAAGTCTAGCTTCCTAACCCTAACCCTGTCTGTACTGCTGGGGATGAAGTCTAGCTTCCTAACCATAACCCTGTCTGTAATGCTGGGGATGAAGTCTAGCTTCCTAACCCTGTCTGTACTGAAGGGGATGAAGTCTAGCTTCCTAACCCTGTCTGTACTGCTGGGGATGAAGTCTAGCTTCCTAACCCTGTCTGTACTGCTGGGGATGAAGTCTAGCTTCCTAACCATAACCCTGTCTGTACTGCTGGGGATGAAGTCTAGCTTCCTAACCATAACCCTGTCTATACTGCTGGGGATGAAGTCTAGCTTCCTAACCCTGTCTGTACTGCTGGGGATGAAGTCTAGCTTCCTAACCCTGTCTGTACTGCTGGGGTTGAAGTCTAGCTTCCTAACCCTAACCCTGTCTGTACTGCTGGGGATGAAGTCTAGCTTCCTAACCCTAACCCTGTCTGTACTGCTGGGGATGAAGTCTAGCTTCCTAACTATAACCCTGTCTGTACTGCTGGGGATGAAGTCTAGCTTCCTAACCATAACCCTGTCTGTACTGCTGGGGATGAAGTCTAGCTTCCTAACCCTGTCTGTACTGCTGGGGATGAAGTCTAGCTTCCTAACCCTGTCTGTACTGCTGGGGATGAAGTCTAGCTTCCTAACCCTGTCTGTACTGCTGGGGATGAAGTCTAGCTTCCTATCCTGTCTGTACTGCTGGGGATGAAGTCTAGCTTCCTAACCCTAACCATGTCTGTACTGCTGGGGATGAAGTCTAGCTTCCTAACCATAACCCTGTCTGTACTGCTGGGGATGAAGTCTAGCTTCCTAACCCTGTCTGTACTGCTGGGGATGAAGTCTAGCTTCCTAACCCTAACCCTGTCTGTACTGCTGGGGATGAAGTCTAGCTTCCTAATCCTAACCCTGTCTGTACTGCTGGGGATGAAGTCTAGCTTCCTAACCCTGTCTGTACTGCTGGGGATGAAGTCTAGCTTCCTAACCCTAACCCTGTCTGTACTGCTGGGGATGAAGTCTAGCTTCCTAACCCTGTCTGTACTGCTGGGGATGAAGTCTAGCTTCCTAACCCTGTCTGTACTGCTGGGGATGAAGTCTAGCTTCCTAACCATAACCCTGTCTGTACTGCTGGGGATGAAGTCTAGCTTCCTAACCCTAACCCTGTCTGTACTGAAGGGGATGAAGTCTAGCTTCCTAACCCTAACCCTGTCTGTACTGCTGGGGATGAAGTCTAGCTTCCTAACCCTGTCTGTCCTGCTGGGGATGAAGTCTAGCTTCCTAACCATAACCCTGTCTGTACTGCTGGGGATGAAGTCTAGCTTCCTAACCCTATCCCTGTCTGTACTGCTGGGGATGAAGTCTATCTTTCTAACCCTAACCCTGTCTGTACTGCTGGGGATGAAGTCTAGCTTCCTAACCCTGTCTGTACTGCTGGGGATGAAGTCTAGCTTCCTAACCCTAACACTGTCTGTACTGCTGGGGATGAAGTCTAGCTTCCTAACCCTAACCCTGTCTGTACTGCTGGGGATGAAGTCTAGCTTCCTAACCCTGTCTGTACTGCTGGGGATGAAGTCTAGCTTCCTAACCCTAACCCTGTCTGTAATGCTGGGGATGAAGTCTAGGTTCCTAACCATAACCCTGTCTGTACTGCTGGGGATGAATTCTAGCTTCCTAACCCTAACCCTGTCTGTAATGCTGGGGATGAAGTCTAGCTTCCTAACCATAACCCTGTCTGTACTGCTGGGGATGAAGTCTAGCTTCCTAACCCTAACCCTGTCTGTACTGCTGGGGATGAGGTCTAGCTTCCTAACCATAACCCTGTCTGTACTGCTGGGGATGAAGTCTAGCTTCCTAACCATAACCCTGTCTGTACTGCTGGGGATGAAGTCTAGCTTCCTAACCCTAACCCTGTCTGTACTGCTGGGGATGAAGTCTAGCTTCCTAACCCTCTCTGTACTGCTGGGGATGAAGTCTAGCTTCCTAACCCTGTCTGTAATGCTGGGGATGAAGTCTAACTTCCTAACCCTGTCAGTACTGCTGGGGATGAAGTCTAGCTTCCTAACCCTAACCCTGTCTGTACTGCTGGGGATGAAGTCTATCTTCCTAACCCTAACCCTGTCTGTACTGAAGGGGATGAAGTCTAGCTTCCTAACCCTAACCCTGTCTGTACTGCTGGGGATGAAGTCTAGGTTCCTAACCCTGTCTGTCCTGCTGGGGATGAAGTCTAGCTTCCTAACCATAACCCTGTCTGTACTGCTGGGGATGAAGTCTAGCTTCCTAACCCTATCCCTGTCTGTACTGCTGGGGATGAAGTCTATCTTTCTAACCCTAACCCTGTCTGTACTGCTGGGGATGAAGTCTAGCTTCCTAACCCTGTCTGTACTTCTGGGGATGAAGTCTAGCTTCCTAACCCTAACACTGTCTGTACTGCTGTGGATGAAGTCTAGCTTCCTAACCCTAACCCTGTCTGTACTGCTGGGGATGAAGTCTAGCTTCCTAACCCTGTCTGTACTGCTGGGGATGAAGTCTAGCTTCCTAACCCTAACCCTGTCTGTAATGCTGGGGATGAAGTCTAGGTTCCTAACCATAACCCTGTCTGTACTGCTGGGGATGAAGTCTAGCTTCCTAACCCTAACCCTGTCTGTAATGCTGGGGATGAAGTCTAGCTTCCTAACCATAACCCTGTCTGTACTGCTGGGGATGAAGTCTAGCTTCCTAACCCTAACCCTGTCTGTACTGCTGGGGATGAGGTCTAGCTTCCTAACCATAACCCTGTCTGTACTGCTGGGGATGAAGTCTAGCTTCCTAACCATAACCCTGTCTGTACTGCTGGGGATGAAGTCTAGCTTCCTAACCCTAACCCTGTCTGTACTGCTGGGGATGAAGTCTAGCTTCCTAACCATAACCCTGTCTGTACTGCTGGGGATGAAGTCTAGCTTCCTAACCCTAACCCTGTCTGTACTGCTGGGGATGAAGTCTAGCTTCCTAACCCTGTCTGTACTGCTGGGGATGAAGTCTATCTTCCTAACCATAACCCTGTCTGTACTGCTGGGGATGAAGTCTAGCTTCCTAACCATAACCCTGTCTGTACTGCTGGGGATGAAGTCTAGCTTCCTAACCCTAACCCTGTCTGTACTGCTGGGGATGAAGTCTAGCTTCCTAACCCTGTCTGTACTGCTGGGGATGAAGTCTAGCTTCCTAACCCTGTCTGTACTGCTGGGGATGAAGTCTAGCTTCCTAACCATAACCCTGTCTGTACTGCTGGGGATGAAGTCTAGCTTCCTAACCATAACCCTGTCTGTACTGCTGGGGATGAAGTCTAGCTTCCTAACCCTGTCTGTACTGCTGGGGATGAAGTCTAGCTTCCTAACCATAACCCTGTCTGTACTGCTGGGGATGAAGTCTAGCTTCCTAACCATAACCCTGTCTGTACTGCTGGGGATGAAGTCTAGCTTCCTAACACTGTCTGTACTGCTGGGGATGAAGTCTAGCTTCCTAACCCTAACCCTGTCTGTACTGCTGGGGATGAAGTCTAGCTTCCTAACCCTAACCCTGTCTGTACTGCTGGGGATGAAGTCTAGCTTCCTAACCCTGTCTGTACTGCTGGGGATGAAGTCTAGCTTCCTATCCATAACCCTGTCTGTACTGCTGGGATGAAGTCTAGCTTCCTAACCATAACCCTGTCTGTACTGCTGGGGATGAAGTCTAGCTTCCTAACCCTAACCCTGTCTGTAATGCTGGGGATGAAGTCTAGCTTCCTAACCCTAACCCTGTCTGTACTGCTGGGGATGAAGTCTAGCTTCCTAACCATAACCCTGTCTGTAATGCTGGGGATGAAGTCTAGCTTCCTAACCCTGTCTGTACTGAAGGGGATGAAGTCTAGCTTCCTAACCCTGTCTGTACTGCTGGGGATGAAGTCTAGCTTCCTAACCCTGTCTGTACTGCTGGGGATGAAGTCTAGCTTCCTAACCATAACCCTGTCTGTACTGCTGGGGATGAAGTCTAGCTTCCTAACCATAACCCTGTCTATACTGCTGGGGATGAAGTCTAGCTTCCTAACCCTGTCTGTACTGCTGGGGATGAAGTCTAGCTTCCTAACCCTGTCTGTACTGCTGGGGTTGAAGTCTAGCTTCCTAACCCTAACCCTGTCTGTACTGCTGGGGATGAAGTCTAGCTTCCTAACCCTAACCCTGTCTGTACTGCTGGGGATGAAGTCTAGCTTCCTAACTATAACCCTGTCTGTACTGCTGGGGATGAAGTCTAGCTTCCTAACCATAACCCTGTCTGTACTGCTGGGGATGAAGTCTAGCTTCCTAACCCTGTCTGTACTGCTGGGGATGAAGTCTAGCTTCCTAACCCTGTCTGTACTGCTGGGGATGAAGTCTAGCTTCCTAACCCTGTCTGTACTGCTGGGGATGAAGTCTAGCTTCCTATCCTGTCTGTACTGCTGGGGATGAAGTCTAGCTTCCTAACCCTAACCATGTCTGTACTGCTGGGGATGAAGTCTAGCTTCCTAACCATAACCCTGTCTGTACTGCTGGGGATGAAGTCTAGCTTCCTAACCCTGTCTGTACTGCTGGGGATGAAGTCTAGCTTCCTAACCCTAACCCTGTCTGTACTGCTGGGGATGAAGTCTAGCTTCCTAATCCTAACCCTGTCTGTACTGCTGGGGATGAAGTCTAGCTTCCTAACCCTGTCTGTACTGCTGGGGATGAAGTCTAGCTTCCTAACCCTAACCCTGTCTGTACTGCTGGGGATGAAGTCTAGCTTCCTAACCCTGTCTGTACTGCTGGGGATGAAGTCTAGCTTCCTAACCCTGTCTGTACTGCTGGGGATGAAGTCTAGCTTCCTAACCATAACCCTGTCTGTACTGCTGGGGATGAAGTCTAGCTTCCTAACCCTAACCCTGTCTGTACTGAAGGGGATGAAGTCTAGCTTCCTAACCCTAACCCTGTCTGTACTGCTGGGGATGAAGTCTAGCTTCCTAACCCTGTCTGTCCTGCTGGGGATGAAGTCTAGCTTCCTAACCATAACCCTGTCTGTACTGCTGGGGATGAAGTCTAGCTTCCTAACCCTATCCCTGTCTGTACTGCTGGGGATGAAGTCTATCTTTCTAACCCTAACCCTGTCTGTACTGCTGGGGATGAAGTCTAGCTTCCTAACCCTGTCTGTACTGCTGGGGATGAAGTCTAGCTTCCTAACCCTAACACTGTCTGTACTGCTGGGGATGAAGTCTAGCTTCCTAACCCTAACCCTGTCTGTACTGCTGGGGATGAAGTCTAGCTTCCTAACCCTGTCTGTACTGCTGGGGATGAAGTCTAGCTTCCTAACCCTAACCCTGTCTGTAATGCTGGGGATGAAGTCTAGGTTCCTAACCATAACCCTGTCTGTACTGCTGGGGATGAATTCTAGCTTCCTAACCCTAACCCTGTCTGTAATGCTGGGGATGAAGTCTAGCTTCCTAACCATAACCCTGTCTGTACTGCTGGGGATGAAGTCTAGCTTCCTAACCCTAACCCTGTCTGTACTGCTGGGGATGAGGTCTAGCTTCCTAACCATAACCCTGTCTGTACTGCTGGGGATGAAGTCTAGCTTCCTAACCATAACCCTGTCTGTACTGCTGGGGATGAAGTCTAGCTTCCTAACCCTAACCCTGTCTGTACTGCTGGGGATGAAGTCTAGCTTCCTAACCCTCTCTGTACTGCTGGGGATGAAGTCTAGCTTCCTAACCCTGTCTGTAATGCTGGGGATGAAGTCTAACTTCCTAACCCTGTCAGTACTGCTGGGGATGAAGTCTAGCTTCCTAACCCTAACCCTGTCTGTAATGCTGGGGATGAATTCTAGCTTCCTAACTATAACCCTGTGTGTACTGCTGGGGATGAAGTCTAGCTTCCTAACCCTAACCCTGTCTGTAATGCTGGGGATGAAGTCTAGCTTCCTAACCATAACCCTGTCTGTACTGCTGGGGATGAAGTCTAGCTTCCTAACCCTAACCCTGTCTGTACTGCTGGGGATGAAGTCTAGCTTCCTAACCATAACCCTGTCTGTACTGCTGGGGATGAAGTCTAGCTTCCTAACCCTAACCCTGTCTGTACTGCTGGGGATGAAGTCTAGCTTCCTAACCCTGTCTGTACTGCTGGGGATGAAGTCTATCTTCCTAACCATAACCCTGTCTGTACTGCTGGGGATGAAGTCTAGCTTCCTAACCATAACCCTGTCTGTACTGCTGGGGATGAAGTCTAGCTTCCTAACCCTAACCCTGTCTGTACTGCTGGGGATGAAGTCTAGCTTCCTAACCCTGTCTGTACTGCTGGGGATGAAGTCTAGCTTCCTAACCCTGTCTGTACTGCTGGGGATGAAGTCTAGCTTCCTAACCATAACCCTGTCTGTACTGCTGGGGATGAAGTCTAGCTTCCTAACCATAACCCTGTCTGTACTGCTGGGGATGAAGTCTAGCTTCCTAACCCTGTCTGTACTGCTGGGGATGAAGTCTAGCTTCCTAACCATAACCCTGTCTGTACTGCTGGGGATGAAGTCTAGCTTCCTAACCATAACCCTGTCTGTACTGCTGGGGATGAAGTCTAGCTTCCTAACACTGTCTGTACTGCTGGGGATGAAGTCTAGCTTCCTAACCCTAACCCTGTCTGTACTGCTGGGGATGAAGTCTAGCTTCCTAACCCTAACCCTGTCTGTACTGCTGGGGATGAAGTCTAGCTTCCTAACCCTGTCTGTACTGCTGGGGATGAAGTCTAGCTTCCTATCCATAACCCTGTCTGTACTGCTGGGATGAAGTCTAGCTTCCTAACCATAACCCTGTCTGTACTGCTGGGGATGAAGTCTAGCTTCCTAACCCTAACCCTGTCTGTAATGCTGGGGATGAAGTCTAGCTTCCTAACCCTAACCCTGTCTGTACTGCTGGGGATGAAGTCTAGCTTCCTAACCATAACCCTGTCTGTAATGCTGGGGATGAAGTCTAGCTTCCTAACCCTGTCTGTACTGAAGGGGATGAAGTCTAGCTTCCTAACCCTGTCTGTACTGCTGGGGATGAAGTCTAGCTTCCTAACCCTGTCTGTACTGCTGGGGATGAAGTCTAGCTTCCTAACCATAACCCTGTCTGTACTGCTGGGGATGAAGTCTAGCTTCCTAACCATAACCCTGTCTATACTGCTGGGGATGAAGTCTAGCTTCCTAACCCTGTCTGTACTGCTGGGGATGAAGTCTAGCTTCCTAACCCTGTCTGTACTGCTGGGGTTGAAGTCTAGCTTCCTAACCCTAACCCTGTCTGTACTGCTGGGGATGAAGTCTAGCTTCCTAACCCTAACCCTGTCTGTACTGCTGGGGATGAAGTCTAGCTTCCTAACTATAACCCTGTCTGTACTGCTGGGGATGAAGTCTAGCTTCCTAACCATAACCCTGTCTGTACTGCTGGGGATGAAGTCTAGCTTCCTAACCCTGTCTGTACTGCTGGGGATGAAGTCTAGCTTCCTAACCCTGTCTGTACTGCTGGGGATGAAGTCTAGCTTCCTAACCCTGTCTGTACTGCTGGGGATGAAGTCTAGCTTCCTATCCTGTCTGTACTGCTGGGGATGAAGTCTAGCTTCCTAACCCTAACCATGTCTGTACTGCTGGGGATGAAGTCTAGCTTCCTAACCATAACCCTGTCTGTACTGCTGGGGATGAAGTCTAGCTTCCTAACCCTGTCTGTACTGCTGGGGATGAAGTCTAGCTTCCTAACCCTAACCCTGTCTGTACTGCTGGGGATGAAGTCTAGCTTCCTAATCCTAACCCTGTCTGTACTGCTGGGGATGAAGTCTAGCTTCCTAACCCTGTCTGTACTGCTGGGGATGAAGTCTAGCTTCCTAACCCTAACCCTGTCTGTACTGCTGGGGATGAAGTCTAGCTTCCTAACCCTGTCTGTACTGCTGGGGATGAAGTCTAGCTTCCTAACCCTGTCTGTACTGCTGGGGATGAAGTCTAGCTTCCTAACCATAACCCTGTCTGTACTGCTGGGGATGAAGTCTAGCTTCCTAACCCTAACCCTGTCTGTACTGAAGGGGATGAAGTCTAGCTTCCTAACCCTAACCCTGTCTGTACTGCTGGGGATGAAGTCTAGCTTCCTAACCCTGTCTGTCCTGCTGGGGATGAAGTCTAGCTTCCTAACCATAACCCTGTCTGTACTGCTGGGGATGAAGTCTAGCTTCCTAACCCTATCCCTGTCTGTACTGCTGGGGATGAAGTCTATCTTTCTAACCCTAACCCTGTCTGTACTGCTGGGGATGAAGTCTAGCTTCCTAACCCTGTCTGTACTGCTGGGGATGAAGTCTAGCTTCCTAACCCTAACACTGTCTGTACTGCTGGGGATGAAGTCTAGCTTCCTAACCCTAACCCTGTCTGTACTGCTGGGGATGAAGTCTAGCTTCCTAACCCTGTCTGTACTGCTGGGGATGAAGTCTAGCTTCCTAACCCTAACCCTGTCTGTAATGCTGGGGATGAAGTCTAGGTTCCTAACCATAACCCTGTCTGTACTGCTGGGGATGAATTCTAGCTTCCTAACCCTAACCCTGTCTGTAATGCTGGGGATGAAGTCTAGCTTCCTAACCATAACCCTGTCTGTACTGCTGGGGATGAAGTCTAGCTTCCTAACCCTAACCCTGTCTGTACTGCTGGGGATGAGGTCTAGCTTCCTAACCATAACCCTGTCTGTACTGCTGGGGATGAAGTCTAGCTTCCTAACCATAACCCTGTCTGTACTGCTGGGGATGAAGTCTAGCTTCCTAACCCTAACCCTGTCTGTACTGCTGGGGATGAAGTCTAGCTTCCTAACCCTCTCTGTACTGCTGGGGATGAAGTCTAGCTTCCTAACCCTGTCTGTAATGCTGGGGATGAAGTCTAACTTCCTAACCCTGTCAGTACTGCTGGGGATGAAGTCTAGCTTCCTAACCCTAACCCTGTCTGTAATGCTGGGGATGAATTCTAGCTTCCTAACTATAACCCTGTGTGTACTGCTGGGGATGAAGTCTAGCTTCCTAACCCTAACCCTGTCTGTAATGCTGGGGATGAAGTCTAGGTTCCTAACCATAACCCTGTCTGTACTGCTGGGGATGAAGTCTAGCTTCCTAATCCTAACCCTGTCTGTAATGCTGGGGATGAAGTCTAGCTTCCTAACCATAACCCTGTCTGTACTGCTGGGGATGAAGTCTAGCTTCCTAACCCTAACCCTGTCTGTACTGCTGGGGATGAGGTCTAGCTTCCTAACCATAACCCTGTCTGTACTGCTGGGGATGAAGTCTAGCTTCCTAACCATAACCCTGTCTGTACTGCTGGGGATGAAGTCTAGCTTCCTAACCCTAACCCTGTCTGTACTGCTGGGGATGAAGTCTAGCTTCCTAACCATAACCCTGTCTGTACTGCTGGGGATGAAGTCTAGCTTCCTAACCCTAACCCTGTCTGTACTGCTGGGGATGAAGTCTAGCTTCCTAACCCTGTCTGTACTGCTGGGGATGAAGTCTATCTTCCTAACCATAACCCTGTCTGTACTGCTGGGGATGAAGTCTAGCTTCCTAACCATAACCCTGTCTGTACTGCTGGGGATGAAGTCTAGCTTCCTAACCCTAACCCTGTCTGTACTGCTGGGGATGAAGTCTAGCTTCCTAACCCTGTCTGTACTGCTGGGGTTGAAGTCTAGCTTCCTAACCCTGTCTGTACTGCTGGGGATGAAGTCTAGCTTCCTAACCATAACCCTGTCTGTACTGCTGGGGATGAAGTCTAGCTTCCTAACCATAACCCTGTCTGTACTGCTGGGGATGAAGTCTAGCTTCCTAACCCTGTCTGTACTGCTGGGGATGAAGTCTAGCTTCCTAACCATAACCCTGTCTGTACTGCTGGGGATGAAGTCTAGCTTCCTAACACTGTCTGTACTGCTGGGGATGAAGTCTAGCTTCCTAACCCTAACCCTGTCTGTACTGCTGGGGATGAAGTCTAGCTTCCTAACCCTAACCCTGTCTGTACTGCTGGGGATGAAGTCTAGCTTCCTAACCCTGTCTGTACTGCTGGGGATGAAGTCTAGCTTCCTATCCATAACCCTGTCTGTACTGCTGGGATGAAGTCTAGCTTCCTAACCATAACCCTGTCTGTACTGCTGGGGATGAAGTCTAGCTTCCTAACCCTAACCCTGTCTGTAATGCTGGGGATGAAGTCTAGCTTCCTAACCCTAACCCTGTCTGTACTGCTGGGGATGAAGTCTAGCTTCCTAACCATAACCCTGTCTGTAATGCTGGGGATGAAGTCTAGCTTCCTAACCCTGTCTGTACTGAAGGGGATGAAGTCTAGCTTCCTAACCCTGTCTGTACTGCTGGGGATGAAGTCTAGCTTCCTAACCCTGTCTGTACTGCTGGGGATGAAGTCTAGCTTCCTAACCATAACCCTGTCTGTACTGCTGGGGATGAAGTCTAGCTTCCTAACCATAACCCTGTCTATACTGCTGGGGATGAAGTCTAGCTTCCTAACCCTGTCTGTACTGCTGGGGATGAAGTCTAGCTTCCTAACCCTGTCTGTACTGCTGGGGTTGAAGTCTAGCTTCCTAACCCTAACCCTGTCTGTACTGCTGGGGATGAAGTCTAGCTTCCTAACCCTAACCCTGTCTGTACTGCTGGGGATGAAGTCTAGCTTCCTAACTATAACCCTGTCTGTACTGCTGGGGATGAAGTCTAGCTTCCTAACCATAACCCTGTCTGTACTGCTGGGGATGAAGTCTAGCTTCCTAACCCTGTCTGTACTGCTGGGGATGAAGTCTAGCTTCCTAACCCTGTCTGTACTGCTGGGGATGAAGTCTAGCTTCCTAACCCTGTCTGTACTGCTGGGGATGAAGTCTAGCTTCCTTTCCTGTCTGTACTGCTGGGGATGAAGTCTAGCTTCCTAACCCTAACCATGTCTGTACTGCTGGGGATGAAGTCTAGCTTCCTAACCATAACCCTGTCTGTACTGCTGGGGATGAAGTCTAGCTTCCTAACCCTGTCTGTACTGCTGGGGATGAAGTCTAGCTTCCTAACCCTAACCCTGTCTGTACTGCTGGGGATGAAGTCTAGCTTCCTAATCCTAACCCTGTCTGTACTGCTGGGGATGAAGTCTAGCTTCCTAACCCTGTCTGTACTGCTGGGGATGAAGTCTAGCTTCCTAACCCTAACCCTGTCTGTACTGCTGGGGATGAAGTCTAGCTTCCTAACCCTGTCTGTACTGCTGGGGATGAAGTCTAGCTTCCTAACCCTGTCTGTACTGCTGGGGATGAAGTCTAGCTTCCTAACCATAACCCTGTCTGTACTGCTGGGGATGAAGTCTAGCTTCCTAACCCTAACCCTGTCTGTACTGAAGGGGATGAAGTCTAGCTTCCTAACCCTAACCCTGTCTGTACTGCTGGGGATGAAGTCTAGCTTCCTAACCCTGTCTGTCCTGCTGGGGATGAAGTCTAGCTTCCTAACCATAACCCTGTCTGTACTGCTGGGGATGAAGTCTAGCTTCCTAACCCTATCCCTGTCTGTACTGCTGGGGATGAAGTCTATCTTTCTAACCCTAACCCTGTCTGTACTGCTGGGGATGAAGTCTAGCTTCCTAACCCTGTCTGTACTGCTGGGGATGAAGTCTAGCTTCCTAACCCTAACACTGTCTGTACTGCTGGGGATGAAGTCTAGCTTCCTAACCCTAACCCTGTCTGTACTGCTGGGGATGAAGTCTAGCTTCCTAACCCTGTCTGTACTGCTGGGGATGAAGTCTAGCTTCCTAACCCTAACCCTGTCTGTAATGCTGGGGATGAAGTCTAGGTTCCTAACCATAACCCTGTCTGTACTGCTGGGGATGAATTCTAGCTTCCTAACCCTAACCCTGTCTGTAATGCTGGGGATGAAGTCTAGCTTCCTAACCATAACCCTGTCTGTACTGCTGGGGATGAAGTCTAGCTTCCTAACCCTAACCCTGTCTGTACTGCTGGGGATGAGGTCTAGCTTCCTAACCATAACCCTGTCTGTACTGCTGGGGATGAAGTCTAGCTTCCTAACCATAACCCTGTCTGTACTGCTGGGGATGAAGTCTAGCTTCCTAACCCTAACCCTGTCTGTACTGCTGGGGATGAAGTCTAGCTTCCTAACCCTCTCTGTACTGCTGGGGATGAAGTCTAGCTTCCTAACCCTGTCTGTAATGCTGGGGATGAAGTCTAACTTCCTAACCCTGTCAGTACTGCTGGGGATGAAGTCTAGCTTCCTAACCCTAACCCTGTCTGTAATGCTGGGGATGAATTCTAGCTTCCTAACTATAACCCTGTGTGTACTGCTGGGGATGAAGTCTAGCTTCCTAACCCTAACCCTGTCTGTAATGCTGGGGATGAAGTCTAGCTTCCTAACCATAACCTTGTCTGTACTGCTGGGGATGAAGTCTAGCTTCCTAACCCTAACCCTGTCTGTACTGCTGGGGATGAAGTCTAGCTTCCTAACCATAACCCTGTCTGTACTGCTGGGGATGAAGTCTAGCTTCCTAACCATAACCCTGTCTGTACTGCTGGGGATGAAGTCTAGCTTCCTAACCCTAACCCTGTCTGTACTTTTGGGGATGAAGTCTAGCTTCCTAACCCTGTCTGTAATGCTGGGGATGAAGTCTAGCTTCCTAACTATAACCTTTTCTGTACTTCTGGGGATGAAGTCTAGCTTCCTAACCCTGTCTGTACTGCTGGGGATGAAGTCTAGCTTCCTAACCATAACCCTGTCTGTACTGCTGGGGATGAAGTCTAGCTTCCTAACCCTAACCCTGTCTGTAATGCTGGGGATGAAGTCTAGCTTCCTAACCATAACCCTGTCTGTACTGCTGGGGATGAAGTCTAGCTTCCTAACCCTAACCCTGCCTGTACTGCTGGGGATGAAGTCTAGCTTCCTAACCCTAACCCTGTCTGTACTGCTGGGGATGAAGTGTAGCTTCCTAACCATAACCCTGTCTGTACTGCTGGGGATGAAGTCTAGCTTCCTAACCCTAACCCTGTCTGTACTGCTGGGGATGAAGTCTAGCTTCCTAACCCTGTCTGTACTGCTGGGGATGAAGTCTAGCTTCCTAACCCTAACCCTGTCTGTAATGCTGGGGATGAAGTCTAGCTTCCTAACTATAACCCTGTCTGTACTGCTGGGGATGAAGTCTAGCTTCCTAACCATAACCCTGTCTGTAATGCTGGGGATGAAGTCTACATTCCATTGGGGAGGCTGTGACTGAACCTGTTTTACCCACTTCAACACTTCAGATTTCAGTTATAGCGAAGGACATTGAGGTACGTTGTGAAGGGCTTTCTCTACTTCTGGGGACCAGTATAAAGACACTGGTCCGTTGTGGGGGGCTGTCTGTACTGCTGGGGACCCGTATAAAGCCACTGGTCTGTTGTGGGGGGCTGTCTGTACTGCTGGGGACCAGTATAAAGCCACTGGTCCGTTGTGGGGGGCTGTCTGTACTGCTGGGGACCAGTATAAAGCCACTGGTCCGTTGTGGGGGGCTGTCTGTACTGCTGGGGACCAGTATAAAGCCACTGGTCCATTGTGGGGGGCTGTCTGTACTGCTGGGGACCAGTATAAAGCCACTGGTCCGTTGTGGGGGGCTGTCTGTACTGCTGGGGACCAGTATAAAGCCACTGGTCCGTTGTGGGGGTCTGTCTGTACTGCTGGGGACCAGTATAAAGCCACTGGTCCGTTGTGGGGGGCTGTCTGTACTGCTGGGGACCAGTATAAAGCCACTGGTCCGTTGTGGGGGTCTGTCTGTACTGCTGGGGACCAGTATAAAGCCACTGGTCCGTTGTGGGGGGCTGTCTGTACTGCTGGATATAAAGTATAAAGCCTAAACAGATAAATAAATGCGGTCAGAGACCTACTAGAGCAGCACCGCCCCCTCAAGATTCTGAGCCTGCCTGGCAGGGTTGGTCCTACAAAGCCAGAGCCCCCTGACGGGAGAGCATTAAATACAAGGAAATTCTCAAAGCTGCTAATGAGAACCTTGACGACCTTTTACCTAGCCGGTGGGGATTCCGGTGGGGTACGCCCACCCAGGTAGTGGCAGTGCTGGCAACACTGGCTGCAGTAAAATGGGGAGGGGGTCACACTCGGACAATCAGAGAGGGGGCATATTATTGTGGCCCAGGTGGCACAAAATAATCAAAGGTCTGACTGCTCGGAGATGCTTGGAAAAATGGTTACAACGGGGGACCAGAGTGTTTGTGTCTCAGGTGAAGAGGGTGGATCTGATCTCCATCACCTGGAACTTGACATAGATTAAGTAGATTAATCAAATCTCACATTGTTGTCAGTTTCTGCTCAATCTTGCATGCTTTCTCAATCAGCTGTAACTGTATGTGCACTCGTAAATCAGGTCCTTTCTTGAGTTGGGCTCTGGGATGTAACAACCGTTGAGCATCTGATTTTATGGTTGATTGTGGAGGAGGGGGGTTGAGTGTGTTGGAGTATGTGAGTATGTGCGTGTGTGTTTGTCCCGCATCTGTTGCTTGGGGGGGGGGGGGTACGGGATGGACCGCGGTAATTATTTGCTAGGATAATAATTGCTTGTCAGTAAATTAAATGTAATACAATGACAATCAGGGTTGTATGTTGAGATCCTGCGCATGAACTGCCGACATTTACGCATATTAATTGATATTGATGGAAAATAAGATATGCAGGATATTTGAATAGATATATATTTTTTAATAGTTATATATATATGTAGAGGTTACAGCATTGGAAATGCTTTTGGCGGTTAATCTGCTTCTGTTTTGTGGGTGGCACTGTGTGCTGTTTTCGATAGATGGATCCTGGCCTCTCGGGGGCCTAGGGATCCGGGGGGACGGGGGTGGGATGCCGATCACTGGGATGACGGCTCAACTTGGGATGGGGAGGGGCTTTAGCGGGGGAATTAGTGGAGAACAATTGAAGGGTTACTTAGTAGCAATGCAAATATCACGGTACAGCTATATGGACACTCAATCATTCCGGTATTTTTTATTGGTAAATGTACAAACATATATAATGATAAATAGACTTGAAACTTGTATCTCATTATGGTACAGTGGGGAAAAAAAGTTGCCACCAATTGTGCAAGTTCTCCCACTTAAAAAGATGAGAGAGGCCTGTAATTTTCATCATAGGTACATGTCAACTATGACAGACAAAATGAGGGAAAAGCAATCCAGAAAATCACATTGTAGGATTTTTTATGAATTTATTTGCAAATTATGGTGGGAAATAAGTATTTGGTCATTTACAAAAGTTTCTCAATACTTTGTTATATACCCTTTGTTGGCAATGACACAGGTCAAACGTTTTCTGTAAGTCTTCACAAGGTTTTCACACACTGTTGCTGGTATTTTGGCCCATTCCTCCATGCAGATCTCCTCTAGAGCAGTGATGTTTTGGGGCTGTCGCTGGGCAACACGGACTTTCAACTCCCTCCAAAGATTTTCTATGGGGTTGAGATCTGGAGACTGGCTAGGCCACTCCAGGACCTTGAAATGCTTCTTACGAAGCCACTCCTTCGTTGCCCTGGCGGTGTGTTTGGGATCATTGTCATGCTGAAAGACCCAGCCACGTTTCATCTTCAATGTCCTTGCTGATGGAAGGAGGTTTTCACTCAAAATCTCACGATACATGGCCCCATTTATTCTTTCCTTTACACGGATCAGTCGTCCTGGTCCCTTTGCAGAAAAACAGCCCCAAAGCATGATGTTTCCACCCCCATGCTTCACAGTAGGTATGGTGTTCTTTGGATGCAACTCAGCATTCTTTGTCCTCCAAACACGACGAGTTGAGTTTTTACCAAAAAGTTCTATTTTGGTTTCATCTGACCATATGACATTCTCCCAATCCAAATGCACTCTAGCAAACTTCAGACGGGCCTGGACATGTACTGGCTTAAGCAGGGGGACACGTCTTGCACTGCAGGATTTGAGTCCCTGGCGGCGTAGTGTGTTACTGATGGTAGGCTTTGTTACTTTGGTCCTAGCTCTCTGCAGGCCTTGACGACCTTTTACCTAGCCGGTGGGGATTCCGGTGGGGTACGCCCACCCAGGTAGTGGCAGTGCTGGCAACACTGGCTGCAGTAAAAGGGGGAGGGGGTCACACTCGGACAATCAGAGAGGGGGCATATTATTGTGGCCCAGGTGGCACAAAATAATCAAAGGTCTGACTGCTCGGAGATGCTTGGAAAAATGGTTACAACGGGGGACCAGAGTGTTTGTGTCTCAGGTGAAGAGGGTGGATCTGATCTCCATCACCTGGAACTTGACATAGATTAAGTAGATTAATCAAATCTCACATTGTTGTCAGTTTCTGCTCAATCTTGCATGCTTTCTCAATCAGCTGTAACTGTATGTGCACTCGTAAATCAGGTCCTTTCTTGAGTTGGGCTCTGGGATGTAACAACCGTTGAGCATCTGATTTTATGGTTGATTGTGGAGGAGGGGGGTTGAGTGTGTTGGAGTATGTGAGTATGTGCGTGTGTGTTTGTCCCGCATCTGTTGCTTGGGGGGGGGGGGGTACGGGATGGACCGCGGTAATTATTTGCTAGGATAATAATTGCTTGTCAGTAAATTAAATGTAATACAATGACAATCAGGGTTGTATGTTGAGATCCTGCGCATGAACTGCCGACATTTACGCATATTAATTGATATTGATGGAAAATAAGATATGCAGGATATTTGAATAGATATATATTTTTTAATAGTTATATATATATGTAGAGGTTACAGCATTGGAAATGCTTTTGGCGGTTAATCTGCTTCTGTTTTGTGGGTGGCACTGTGTGCTGTTTTCGATAGATGGATCCTGGCCTCTCGGGGGCCTAGGGATCCGGGGGGACGGGGGTGGGATGCCGATCACTGGGATGACGGCTCAACTTGGGATGGGGAGGGGCTTTAGCGGGGGAATTAGTGGAGAACAATTGAAGGGTTACTTAGTAGCAATGCAAATATCACGGTACAGCTATATGGACACTCAATCATTCCGGTATTTTTTATTGGTAAATGTACAAACATATATAATGATAAATAGACTTGAAACTTGTATCTCATTATGGTACAGTGGGGAAAAAAAGTTGCCACCAATTGTGCAAGTTCTCCCACTTAAAAAGATGAGAGAGGCCTGTAATTTTCATCATAGGTACATGTCAACTATGACAGACAAAATGAGGGAAAAGCAATCCAGAAAATCACATTGTAGGATTTTTTATGAATTTATTTGCAAATTATGGTGGGAAATAAGTATTTGGTCATTTACAAAAGTTTCTCAATACTTTGTTATATACCCTTTGTTGGCAATGACACAGGTCAAACGTTTTCTGTAAGTCTTCACAAGGTTTTCACACACTGTTGCTGGTATTTTGGCCCATTCCTCCATGCAGATCTCCTCTAGAGCAGTGATGTTTTGGGGCTGTCGCTGGGCAACACGGACTTTCAACTCCCTCCAAAGATTTTCTATGGGGTTGAGATCTGGAGACTGGCTAGGCCACTCCAGGACCTTGAAATGCTTCTTACGAAGCCACTCCTTCGTTGCCCTGGCGGTGTGTTTGGGATCATTGTCATGCTGAAAGACCCAGCCACGTTTCATCTTCAATGTCCTTGCTGATGGAAGGAGGTTTTCACTCAAAATCTCACGATACATGGCCCCATTTATTCTTTCCTTTACACGGATCAGTCGTCCTGGTCCCTTTGCAGAAAAACAGCCCCAAAGCATGATGTTTCCACCCCCATGCTTCACAGTAGGTATGGTGTTCTTTGGATGCAACTCAGCATTCTTTGTCCTCCAAACACGACGAGTTGAGTTTTTACCAAAAAGTTCTATTTTGGTTTCATCTGACCATATGACATTCTCCCAATCCAAATGCACTCTAGCAAACTTCAGACGGGCCTGGACATGTACTGGCTTAAGCAGGGGGACACGTCTTGCACTGCAGGATTTGAGTCCCTGGCGGCGTAGTGTGTTACTGATGGTAGGCTTTGTTACTTTGGTCCTAGCTCTCTGCAGGTCATTCACTAGGTCCCCCCGTGTGGTTCTGGGATTTTTGCTCACCGTTCTTGTGATCATTTTGACCCCACGGGGTGAGATCTTGCGTGGAGCCCCAGATCGAGGGAGATTATCAGTGGTCTTGTATGTCTTCCATTTCCTAATAATTGCTCCCACAGTTGATTTTTTCAAACCAAGCTGCTTACCTATTGCAGATTCAGTCTTCCCAGCCTGGTGCAGGTCTACAATTTTGTTTCTGGTGTCCTTTGACAGCTCTTTGGTCTTGGCCATAGTGGAGTTTGGAGTGTGACTGTTTGAGGTTGTGGACAGGTGTCTTTTATACTGATAAGTTCAAACAGGTGCCATTAATACAGGTAACGAGTGGAGGACAGAGGAGCCTCTTAAAGAAGAAGTTACAGGTCTGTGAGAGCCAGAAATCTTGCTTGTTTGTAGGTGACCAAATACTTATTTTCCACCATAATTTGCAAATAAAT
This sequence comes from Coregonus lavaretus, assembly GCF_964263955.1. Lineage (NCBI taxonomy): Eukaryota > Metazoa > Chordata > Actinopteri > Salmoniformes > Salmonidae > Coregonus > Coregonus lavaretus. The sequence continues at coordinate 432,212 of NC_140010.1, read as the reverse complement.
TCATTAAAAATCCGACAATGTGATTTTCTGGATTTTTTTGCTAAATTTGTCTGTCATAGTTGACGTGTACCTATGATGAAAATTAGAGGCCTCTCTCAACTTTTTAAGTGGGAGAACATGCACAATTGGTGGCTGACTAAATACTTTTTTTCCCCACTGTACGTATGAACTTTCTCACCCAAATGTAGACGTACGTCATGGGTGAGAAAGTAGAGAATATTTACATTTGCGGTCATTTAGCAGACGCTCTTGTCCAGAGCGACTTGCAGGAGCAATTGGGGTTGGGTACCTTGCTCGGGGGCACATCGGCAGATTTTTCACCTGGTCGGCTCGGGGACTGGAACCGGCGACCTCTCGGTTACTGGCACGGCGCACTTGATCACTAGGCTACCTGCCGCCCCATATGAGTTTAAGGTTGTGCCGTTGTTTGATTATGTGATAAGGTTTAATGGGTAATCGGACCATAACTAATGTGGTTATAGAAGTAATGTATAAATAGTAGAGAGCCAATAGAGGGTTCCATTGAACTATTATATAATAATAATAAATAATAATATTATTATTATTTTATTATTTAACTATTATGTTGTGTTGGGCATTTCAATGGCATAAGGTGAAATCTGTGTGAATGAGTGAATTCAACGGCTGGTATGGGTGGTGACCGGATACTACTGAGTATTTGGTTTGTTGATGTTGAATGGAAGATTTGTAGCGTGGTTGGGGTTAAATAGAAAGACTCACTTATTCAATAGGGAATGGGTGAAGGGAGAGAGAGTTTTTGTGTTGCTGAATGAGGTGAGAGCTAGTGCGATTTTCATTTGGTGACGTCACTTGCTCTATGAACTGGAAGTAGTTGCTTTGAAAGAATCGTTGTAGAATGACTGGCGATGTATGTAGAGGGTCCAGGGTTCGAACCCAGGTAGGGACAGTGGGTAAAGCTTTCGCATTGGGGCTATGGACCTAGATTATTACGTAGATTGAGAAATGTGAAAAGTTGAATTAGATAGCTTTAGAAATATTCTAGAAAGGTCTATGAAAATATGTTACAAGTACGAATGACATTATTTCCTACATTTACATTTACGTCATTTAGCAGACGCTCTTATCCAGAGCGACTTACAAATTGGTGCATTCACCCTATAGCCAGTGGGATAACGACAGGGTGTTGTCCAGGGTCACGCCAAGGCTCTTTGCACTCTGGGAGGAGGACACAACGGAGTTGTCAACCGTGATGGCGAGATCATGGAACGGGCAGTCCTTCCCCGGGAGGAAGAGCAGCTCCGTCTTGCCAAGGTTCAGCTTGAGGTGGTGATCCGTCATCCATACTGATATGTCTGCCAGACATGCAGAGATGCGATTCGCCACCTGGTTATCAGAAGGTGGAAAGGAGAAGATTAGTTGTGTATCGTCAGCGTAGCAATGATAGGAGAGGCCATGTGAGGATATGACAGAGCCAAGTGACTTGGTGTATAGGGAGAATAGGAGAGGGCCTAGAACTGAGCCCTGGGGGACACCAGTGGTGAGAGCACGTGGTGCGGAGACAGCTTCTCGCCACGCCACTTGGTAGGAGCGACCGGTCAGGTAGGACGCAATCCAGGAGTGAGCCGCGCCGGAGATGCCCAGCTTGGAGAGGGTGGAGAGGAGGATCTGATGGTTCACAGTATCAAAGGCAGCAGACAGGTCTAGAAGGACAAGAGCAGAGGAGAGAGAGTTAGCTTTAGCAGTGCGGAGAGCCTCCGTGACACAGAGAAGAGCAGTCTCAGTTGAATGACCAGTCCTGAAACCTGACTGGTTTGGATCAAGAAGGTCATTCTGAGAGAGATAGCAAGAGAGTTGGCTAAAGACGGCACGCTCAATAGTTTTGGAAAGAAAAGAAAGAAGGGATACTGGTCTGTAGGTGTTGACATCAGTGGAATCGAGTGTTGGTTTTTTGAGAAGGGGTGCAACTCTCGCTCTCTTGAAGACGGAAGGGACATGGCCAGCGGTCAAGGATGAGTTGATCAGCGAGGTGAGGTAGGGGAGAAGGTCACCGGAGATGGTCTGGAGAAGAGAGGAGGGGATGGGGTCAAGCGGGCAGGTTGTTGGGCGGCCTGCAGTCACAAGTCGCAAGATTTTATCTGGAGAGAGAGGGGAGAAAGAAGTCAAAGCATAGGGTAGGGCAGTGTGAGCAGGACCAGCAGTGTCATTAGACTTAACAAACGAGGATCGGATGTCGTCAACCTTCTTTTCAAAGTGGTTGACAAAGTCATCCACAGAGAGGGAGGGGGGGGGGGGGGGGGGGGGGGGGAGGGGGAGGGGGGGGGGATTCAGCAGGGAGGAGAATGTGGCAAAGAGATTCCTAGGGTTAGAGGCAGATGCTTGGAATATAGAGTGGTAGAAAGTGGCCTTAGCAGCAGAAACAGATTAAGAAAATGTAGAGAGGAGGGAGTGAAGAGATGCCAGGTCGGCAGGGAGTTTAGTTTTCTTCCATTTCCGCTCCGCTGCCCGGAGCTCTGTTCTGTGAGCTCGCAATGAGTCATCAAGCCACGGAGCTGGAGGGGAGGACCGAGCCGGCCGGGAGGATAGGGGACACAGAGAGTCAAAGGATGCAGAAAGGGAGGAGAGGAGGATTGAGGAGGCAGAATCAGGAGATTGGAGGGAGAAGGATTGAGCAGAGGGAAGAGATGATAGGATGGAAGAGGAGAGAGTAGTGGGAGAGAGAGAGCGAAGGTTGCGGCGGGGCATTAACATCTGTGTAGGGGCAGAGTGAGTAGTGTTGGAGGAGAGCGAGAGAGAAAAGGATACAAAGTAGTGGTCGGAGACATGGAGGGGAGTTGCAGTGAGATTAGTAGAAGAGCAGCATCTAGTAAAGATGAGGTCAAGCGTATTGCCTGCCTTGTGAGTAGGGGGAGACGGTGAGAGGGTGAGGTCAAAAGAGGAGAGGAGTGGAAAGAAGGAGGTAGAGAGAAATGAGTCAAATGTAGACGTAGGGAGGTTGAAATCCCCCAAAACTGTGAGGGGTGAGCCATCCTCAGGAAAGGAGCTTATCAAGGCGTCAAGCTCATTGATGAACTCTCCAAGGGAACCTGGAGGGCGATAGATGACAAGGATATTAAGCTTAAATGGGCTAGTGACTGTGACAGCATGGAATTCAAATGAGGAGATAGACAGATGGGTTAGGGGAAAAATGGAGAATGTCTACTTGGGAGATATGAGGATTCCTGTGCCACCACCCCGCTGACCAGATGCTCTCGGGGTATGCGAGAACACATGGTCAGACGAGGAGAGAGCAGTAGGAGTAGCAGTGTTTTCAGTGGTAATCCATGTTTCCGTCAGCGCCAAGAAGTCGAGGGATTGGAGGGTAGCATAGGCTGGGATGAAGTCTGCCTTGTTGGCAGCAGAACGGCAGTTCCAGAGGCTGCCTGAGACCTGGAACTCCAGGTGAGTGGTGCGTGCAGGGACCACCAGGTTAGAGAGGCAGCAGCCACGCGGTGTGAGGCGTTTGTGTAGCCTGTGCGGAGAGGAGAGAACAGGGATAGGCAGAGGCATAGTTGACAGGCTGCAGCAAATGGCTACAATAATGCAGAGGAGATCGGAATGAAATGAACTAAACATCTGGGAAAGGAGAGCCAAATATAACTCTCCCAACTTCCACCTCAGAAACTATAATTGTTGTAAACTACAGCGGTTCAATGTTTCTATGAATAGACTAACTCAGATAGCTACCTAGGCGCAGCACGAACGGAACGAACACACAGAGAGAGCCAAACTAACGTTAACTAGTCACCCATGTCCCGAATTCCCTGAACGACTCGGGCTATCAATATGTAAAAAACAAAACACGTCTTCCTAAGAAGGAAGATGATTAGGGCAGGTCCCCGCTCCTCCCCCGTTGTGTAGGAAGGAGCGGGGGGGGGGGAAAGAAGGGGTGAGAGACAGTACACAGTTTAAATGATAGGAATATAATTAAATGTATGCTTATCAACGATAGCAAGTATTTGTTTTATTAATTAGGGCCTAATCAGAGAGAACAGTTAAAGAAATTGAATAGCGAACTGAAATGGCGATAGAGCTGTGAAAATTATTTAAGTTGAGGACAAAGGAAAATAATTTATGGCTCTGGTTAGCGGGGAAAAAATAGAGACAGTCCAGCGAGTTAGATTGAGCTGTAAGATTTCAAGTAGAGGTCTAAAGACTTGACTGGAAGGATGTGCTTTGATGAATTCAAATGGTTATTACTGTATTGTATAGGTTGGGGAACACCAGTGGTGGATGAAAATAAATGGTGGATTCTAAAACGATAATTTGATTTCGTTATGTGAACAATGGGATATCGTTTTTACTATTAGGATGATGGATTGAAAAAGCATTGGTTATAAGTATGAAGTTATTAAACAATAGGTTTATATTTTACAAACATCAATCTAACAGGTTGCGATGATTAAATTAATAGAAAGGGGTTATAGGGTTATATTAGAAGGTGTAGTGAACTTAATGAAACGTGGTATTATATAGTGTCTTCCAGGATTGATGGAAGTCTCCTATAGCATTATGTTAAGGGTATGCCTGGGATAAAATATAATGTCTTACTTACACGGAGTATGTGATTGTATTGGCTAATGAATGAAATATGACATTTACAGTGGCGAAAGGAACAATAGAAGGGGAGACAGATTTTCCTATGGTGTTGGTAAAATAATTGATAATGGATCATTTGAGATGAGATCACATGGAGCAGATTAAGGGGTTCAATAATCATTGTGAGATTAGTTATGAGGAATTAGATTGATACAAACGATTATTGATGAGTTAGGACTGGGGATATCTGTATCATGTTTTGTGTGTACTTACCATCTTTAGATTACTGATGGTAATTGAAGGTTGACAAAGGAGATTAGCTTATCTCATTGGAATGTTGCCCAGGGCTAGTGGGAGCAGTAATGAAGTTAGGCAGTATTTAGGTCGTAAAATTGGAGCTACCAAATTAAGGCCTTTTTTTATTTTTTTTATTTCACCTTTATTTAACCAGGTAAGCCAGTTGAGAACATGTTCTCATTTACAACTGCGACCTGGCCAAGATAAAGCAAAGCAGTGCGATAAAAACAACAACACAGAGTTACATATGGGGTAAAAAAACATAAAGTCAAAAAATACTATCTTTGATTGTTGTTTTTCAAATAAAAAACAACACACCTAGTATGATGTTTATAAAGGGTTGTTATGTTGAATTTAGGGGATTTTCAACAGTTCATAGGTGGTGTTTACTATGCTGTGGGATGGAACGGTTTGTTGGGTGATTTCAATGGCCTCTGGGCTCTGTTTTGACTTTCTGGTGTTGAGTGGTCATCCACACTAGTGGTTCTGGGGGCATGAGAGGAGGACTTTGGGATGGTTTATTTTATCATATTGAGGGTAATTTATAGTGCTGTGAAAAGTGTGAAGAAGATTATAATTTGGTAATAATATATATGATTCGAACCATAAAATAACAGAAGAGCGAGAGAGAGTGTTACGATCGTCGGGAACAGATGAGGACCAAGGCGCAGCGTTGCAGACGAACATACTCTTTATTTATGATACACGATCAAAAACAACAAAACGATAACGTGACAGTCAATGGTCAAACACGAACAAGATCCCACAACCACTGTGGGCAAACAGCCTGTTTAAATGTGGTTCCTAATCAGAGACAACCAGCCACAGCTGACACTCGTTGCCTCTGATTGAGAACCACACTGGCCAACATAGAAATGGAATACATAGATCTACACACCCTGGCTCAACATAACAGTGTCCCCAGAGCCAGGGCGTGACAGAGAGCTTTCCCTGAATGAGGGATACCTGTTGCTAGTCAATTGTACTAATCTTGGATTACTTTTACGGGATAGAAGTAAATTGAGATATTATCAAATGTTGTCATTTACATTTCATTTTTATTTTGCTTTAATAAACAACAAGTTAGTATTTGAAACTAAATTAATGCAATGAGCTGCAGTAATCAGAGGAAGGCACAATCTAACGCGAAACAGCTATTGCCTAGATCATTGATTTAGTAATAAGATTAGGAAGATAGTAATAATAGGAAGCTGGGTAGGATAATTTAAGATAGGGACTAGCTCTCCAGAAATAGATGAAGAAGGAGGAGTTAAGGAATAAATGCAGAAATACTGTAGAGCTTGGGTACTCCATTATGTACTGCATACTGGTAAATTAAGTGATCTTATCTATGGAAAGGCAATGGCAGCCCATGGTAAAATCATTTGGAACTCTGAGGAGGAAGAACAATTTATGAAGATAAAAAAGTTGCTCACTTCCCAAACAGTCTTAGCTTTTCCTACATATAACAGGGATTTTACCCAAATGGTAGAGAGTAAAGAGGGATATATGACATTGGTCGTGATTTAAAGATGGTGATGAGGGAGTTTTTTTTAGTGGGCTATTAGATATAACTGGGTTAATCACGAACATAGAGTTTTTTTAATTCTTTGTTGCTAGGTAGTAGACTTAGGTGACCTAGGGTCGAAGTGCTTGCTCTTACTTCAATCCATGGCTGTCTTTTGTCTCTCTTCAAACATTGTGAAAGGAGCGGCACCAGGGTTGAGCAGAGTTCAGGCTAAAACCTGTCTCTCCTTTGCTATCTTCTTGATTGATTACAGCATGAAGGGGGGTTTGTGTTAGGCTTGAAAGATTTAAGTATGGACCTGTCATGTCCAACCATCAGTCTTCAGGTCAAGCCCGGGAGAGCCGGGGTAGAACAGAGTTTGAACTAAACATGAGTGTTTTTACAAAGATAAGAGATTGATTGATTGGATTACTATTGATTCTGAACTGAATGAAAGTCCAATTCAGCCGCCATAAAAGACAAAGGAAGTGGGAGGAGCAATAAAGAAGCAAGGGACAGTCTCAAAAATAAATAAGGGATGGCAATTGGATGATAAATTACCAATAGTACCTAAGTGATTGTTTAGGTAGGTGGTAATATTGACACATGAGCAGAACCACGTGTCAAGAGGGGGGAAGAGGCTAGTGGTAGGATTAAATAATATACGAAGGAGAGGACAAAATATTTATTTTTGTAAACATTTTTTTAGATACAGTCTAGAAAGAGAATACTGATGTGAGCGGTATGTCAGAGGTTTTGTGCCCCACAGGTGAACTAAAGGAGAAGGTGACCCACTCTATCTAACCAGGTGACTGGTGAGGATCTAATCCCTAAAGAAGAAAGACTGGAAGCAGGCCTGTTGGGAAGGGCCCTATCAGGTTATATTGGTCACCGCCTTTGCCATTAGAATAGCAGAAAGAGCAACCTGGGTCCACGTTACCCACTGCAAAAAGGTAAGAACACATACAAGCACCACTGAACACACGCAGAGTTAGAGAGAAGAACTGGACCAATAGGGTCTGGGGATCACCTCTGTTAACGAAGATCTCCTACCCCGACCTATCATCACTGTAGTGTGTTCTCAGGGTGTGAGTATGGGGTGATACCAAGCAGAAAGACTGAGGACAGGAGAGGGTTGGCGGTTTTTGGGAATAGGGGTAACTTGAGCTGCATCATAGTCTCGGCAATGGTCTTGATATGTGAAGATCCACCACCAATTACGCTATGCCCTTACCATTGTTAAGAAGTAAAAGAGAAGAGAAGCGACCCGACATACTGACCGTCAAGGATGAGTGGCCTACAAAATGGGAGTCAGAGAAGGGCAGACTGTAGGATTCAAAATAAAGGTTAGGGACGTAGCCACCTGGTGGGGTACAGGTCAATAAGCAACTTGGGATTATAAAATCCCATTATATTCGTGTTCGGCCCCCACGGCGGATTGTTCCTAGACTCAAGTGTTTAAACACACTTGGGGACGGGGATATGAGACCGGGCGGGACTGAACATCCAGATGGGGGGTAAGGAGAAACAAAGACATCAACAATTATCAATTGGAGATAGTGGTAATGTGATTGACTTAAGTTCAGAAGCACAGGAGAGAATTTTGAACCTTACAGCCCCTGTAACCGATGTGTGGTGGGCGTGTGCCAGTAAACGCAGTATAAGGCAGAGAATTCCAAAAGGGTGGCTAGATACATGCACCCTGGTTCTACTGGTTCAGCTAGTTAGAATTAGTCACCAGAAACCAAGGAAAGGGTTAAACAGACGTAGGAGGAGTTTTAACAAGAAGGAGAATAGTCCTATTTAGATGGATGCGATTGGGATACCAAGGTGGGTATCGGATGGATACCGAGCTATGAAACAATTAGGGGAAGGGTTTACTACCACATTCTTTTGGTGGGTGACAATAAACAAAATTGTGGATTGGATTAATTATATCTATTACGACCAACAACGATTTATTGGCTGGACTAGAGATGCAGTAAAAGGGATCTCTGAACAATTATCCGCCATCCCACTCATGACTTAGTAAAAGAGGTTGGCTCTAGATCAGGCAGAAAGGGCCGGAGTCTATAGAATGATAAGCCATTGTTGCACATTTTATCCCTAACAACACCACACCGGATGGGATAGTCACCAGAGCTCTTGCAGAATTAACTGCACTAAATGAAGAATGAGCTGAGAACTCAGAAGTTAGTACATCGTGGATAGGGTGGTTTGATGAAATGTTTGGTAAATGGAACACCATAGCAGCCACCATCTTAGGGGCGGTCAGTGTTTGTATGGGTATTCTTGTATTATGTGGTTGTTGTCTTGTTCCCTGTGTCCGAGGATTGGTGAGTAAGGCGTTGGTGAAATGCAGTATCTCAACAATGATGAGAGATGGACCGACTCCGGACTCTGACCAGGGGAATGTGAAAAACGATCCTCCAGGCTTGGTGGATGACGAGGATTTTGACCCTGAAAGACCGCAATTGGATGAAATGTTTATTAGTTCTGACGTAATCTCTGAGATTAATCATGCTTGTAAATACATTTATCCTGAATGTGAAAACATTTAGTCAAAGGGGTGGATTGATAGATTAATTTGTATTTTAAGAATTATGACTAAAGGATTTCACCCCAAATACAGTATAAATGTGTGAACGGTGTTAGAGTTATAATGTAGTGTCAACCCACTAACAGAGGGGGGAAGTTAGAAACTGTTGAGAAAGCATTCCAGGGTGAAGGGGACTAAGAAACGGTTTAAAGGTGGGCGGAGCAAAGTGCCTTTGTGTGTCAAGGGATATAAAAGCTGTATGTATGTTTTTTGGCGCCAGAGCTCTCCATGATTAAAACATACAGATCATTCTTGCTGGTTGTGGACCTTCGTTTAATTCATGATTAAACCAGAGCCTTACACCCTCTGGGAATTATTCAAAGCATTAAGCTTGATTAATTAGAGATAGAAATTCTCGTGACATTAAGTCAGAACGCTCGGATCAGCCCTACTCCTCGGCCAGAGCGTCCAGTGTGTGTCACACCCTGGCTATGGGGACTCTATATGTTGAGCCAGGGTGTGTATATGCTATGTATTGTATTTCTGTGTTGGCCAGAGTGGTTCCCAATCAGAGGCAACGAGTGTCAGCTGTTGCTGGTTGTCTCTGATTGGGAGCCATACTTATAGAGGCTGTTTTCCCACATTAGTTGTGGGATCTTGTTCCGTTTGGTTTGTTCCGTGTTGGTGGTTAACCTAGGACGTCACGTCATCGTTTGTTGTTTTGTTTGTTCGTGTATTCATCAAATTAAAGTATGTTTGCCTGCAACGCTTCGCCTTGGTCAACTCTCTCTAACGATCGTGACAGAAGATCCCACCATACCAGGACCAAGCAGCGTGTCCAGGAGCAGGCGGCCTGGACATGGGAGGAAGCGCCGGGAAAGGAGCTGGAGGGGTTGGCGATGGCCCAGGTGGGCAAATCGTGGTCCTGGGAGGACATGCTCGGGGGCAAAGGGCCATGGGCTAAGATTAAGGCCCTGGCCGGGCCGGCCTGTTCCTGTCCTTCGCACCAAGCCTACGGTGCGCATCGCTAGCCCGGCCCGGCCTGTTCCTGCTCCTCGCACCAAGCCTACGGTGTGCGTCGCCAGCCCGGCCCGGCCTGTTCCTGCCACTCGCACCAAGCCTACGGTGCGCGTCGCCAGCCCGGCCCGGCCTGTTCCTGCCCCTCGCACCAAGCCTACGGTGATCGTCGCCAGCCCGGCCCGGCCTGTTCCTGCCCTTCGCACCAAGCCTACGGTGTGCGTCGCCAGCCCGGCCCGGCCTGTTCCTGCTCCTCGCACCAAGCCTACGGTGCGCGTCGCCAGCCCGGTCCGGCCTGTTCCTGCTCCTCGCACCAAGCCTACGGTGTGCGTCGCCAGCCCGGTCCGCCCTGTTCCTGCTCCTCGCACCAAGCCTACGGTGTGCGTCGCCAGCCCGGTCCGGCCTGTTCCTGCTCCTCGCACCAAGCCTACGGTGTGCGTCGTCAGCCCGGTCCGGCCCGTTCCTGCTCCACGCACCATGCCAGGGGTGCGAGTCGTCAGCCCGGTCCGGCCCGTTCCTGCGCCACGCACCAAGCCAGGGGTGCGCATCGTCAGCCCGGTCCGGCCCGTTCCTGCTCCACGCACCAAGCCAGGGGTGCGCATCGTCAGCCCGGTCCGGCCCGTTCCTGCTCCACGCACCAAGCCAGGGGTGCGCATCGTCAGCCCGGTCCGGCCCGTTCCTGCTCCACGCACCAAGCCAGGGGTGGGCATCGTCAGTCCGGCACAACCCGTGCCTGGGTCACCGGTGCCTGGTCAGGTACCGGTCAGCTGCTCCACACCGGAGCTTAAGCAATCCGCTCCTACGATGTCCAGTCCAGCTCCAGCCAGCGGGGCCAGACCGGACCAGGGGCGCTACGGGGGGATTATTGGAGGGTGGTGGGCGAGCCCGGAGCCGGAACCGCCTCCGAGGAGGAATGCCCACCCAGCCCTCCCCTGGTTTGTTTATGTTTAGGCGCGGTCGCAGTCCGCGCCTTTAGGGGGGGGTACTGTCACACCCTGGCTCTGGGGACTCTATATGTTGAGCCAGGGTGTGTAAATGCTATGTATTGTATTTCTGTGTTGGCCAGAGTGGTTCCCAATCAGAGGCAACGAGTGTCAGCTGTTGCTGGTTGTCTCTGATTGGGAGCCATACTTATAGAGGCTGTTTTCCCACATTAGTTGTGGGATCTTGTTCCGTTTGGTTTGTTCCGTGTTGGTTGTTAACCTAGGACGTCACGTCATCGTTTGTTGTTTTGTTTGTTCGTGTATTCATCAAATTAAAGTATGTTTGCCTGCAACGCTGCGCCTTGGTCCACTCTCTCTAACGATCGTGACAGTGTGCGCTCCGAGAGAATCTGACAACGCCCAGAGCACCCTCTGGCACTCCAGATTTAATTTACAAACACACCCGTAGTATAAACCAGCCTTTAGTCTTGAAATCTTTGGTTGTTTAGTACATTACCTCACATGTGAATCCTTAAAGAGCTGGGTGGGGCTGAAGCTTAAGAGGGTGTGAATGATGCTGAATGCTCTCCAGTAGGTGTACCAAAACATTCAAGGGACATTTTCTCAAATGTTTGGTTACAAGTTTATCAACTTTCAAAGCATAATTACTTTCCCATTGTTCCTCAACTGTAGTATATGATATACCATTTTCTAGCTCTGAGTCTCTACTTTTATCCAATGTTAAAAACACAATTTCAAATGTTGCTACATAAGACCGAATCGAGCCGGTCGGTCACAGTTGGTATTCAGCAGTCATAAAAGTATGCCTTATTTACAAAGAAGAAGAACTACTCTTTCTACACTTTCTTTTTGGCTCTTTACAGAAAGAGAAGTCCTGGATGCTTTGCTAGCAATAGACAACAAGAAATCCATAGGAGCCGACCAATTGGATCCTGGTCTGCTTAAGTGTGCAGCTCCCATCATTGTTGGCTCAGTAACCCACATTTGTTACTCAACATCGTTATCAGGAAATATTCATAAAGTATGGAAATCAGCTCTTGTGCTTCCACTCCATAAGGGCGGGATAGTAGTGATCTTAATAATTATCGGCCCATTTCAAGGCTTCCTTGTCTGGCTAAGATTCTAGAACCCTTGGTAAATGTACAACTTTGCTCTTTTTTTATCTGAGAAATGTATTTTCAATCTATCAATCTTTTAAATGTATTTATAAAGCCCTTTTTACATCAGCAGATGTCACAAAGTGCTATACAGAAACCCAACCTGAAACCCCAAACAGCAAGCAATGCAGATGTAGAAGCACGGTGGCTAGGAAAAACTCCCTATAAAGGCAGAAACCTAGAGAGGAACCAGTCTCTGAGGGGTGACCAGTCCCCTTCTGGCTGTGCCGGGTGGAGATTATAAGACTACATGGCCATTTAAGGTCAGATCGTTCTTCAAGATATTCAAACGTTCATAGATGACCAGCAGGGTCAAATAATAATCACAGTGGTTGTAGAGGGTGCAACAGGTCAGTACCTCAGGAGTAAATGTAATTTGGCTTTTCATAGCCGAGCATTTGGAATGTAAACCAATCAGGGTTTAGGCCTGGGCACAGCACTATTACAGCAAACACTTTAGTCGTTAATGATCTTGTCAATGATTTAGACACTCAAATTAAATGTGCTGCTTTGTTTGTGGACCTGTCAAAAGCATTTGATACTATTGATCAGGCTATTTTATTGAATAAATTGTCCTTGATAGGCCTGAGCTCTGACACCTGTTCATGGTTTCATGACTATCTTAGTGACAGAACTCAGGCCATCGTGATTGATGGGGTTAAGTCTGAATTTCTTGAAGTACATAAAGGTACTTATTTCGGGTCGATTGTTCACAACAACAAAACCCTTTTATCACGGCAACTGGTTTGATACATTCACCTCTGAAGGTAAATAATGTACTTACATTCAGTAATCTTGCTCTGATTTGTCATCCTGAGGGTCCCATAGATAAAATGTAGTGTAGTTTTGTTTGGAAAATCCATTTTTATATTCAAATGTAGGAACTGGGTTCTACAGTTTGACCCCACTGCTGTCTCTGGCTCCGCCCCCACCCCCGCCCAGCCTTCTAGAGGTGTGAAGGTTAGTGTCTTTTCTGTAGGGAAGCTAATGATCCATCATGTATGACATTTCTGGGAATGTGTAAACATTATTTTTTTATTACCATATAATTTTTGTATGTTCTCTATATGTACATGAAAATGTATACATTTACCAATTCGGTACATTTGGGAAAACTCCTGGCAGACTTGATACAGAATATTGTGTGGGGATGTACATTTTTGCTGGATCAGTCTGAAACTTTGCAGACACACTGCTGCCATCTTGTGGAAAACATCTAAATAATACCTAGAATCCTACATCACTGTCTGGCCTTTCTCTTGCATTTCAAAGATGATTTTTTTTTAAACTCACTTTTTTTGTTGTATTATCTTTTACCAGATTACCTAATGTATTAAATTCTCCTACATTAATTTCACATTTCCAAAAACTTCTAAGTGTTTCCTTTCAAATGATATCAATAATATGCATATCCTTGCGTCAGGTCCTGAGCTACAGGCAGTTAGATTTGGGTATGTAATTTTAGGCGAAAATGGGAAAAAAGGGTCCGATCCTTAAGAGGTTTTAAGAAGCTAAGATTTAAAGTTGCCTTTTTCTACAGAAACAGGTCGTGCCTTTCTCTAAGCAGTAGGAAGCAGATTATTCAGTCAACCTTTTTATCTGTTCTTGATTATGGTGATATTATTTATCAAAGTGCAGCTGTCACTACTCTTAACCCTTTGGAAGCCATCTACCATAGTGCCTCACTGCATCCTGTATCAAAAGGTAGGCTGGAGTTCCCTAAAGACCGTCGATCTCTACATTACTCCTCCCTTTTCTACATTACTCCTCCCTTTTCTACATTACTCCTCCCTTTTCTACATTACTCCTCCCTTTTCTACATTACTCCTCCCTTTTCTACATTACTCCTCCCTTTTCTACATTACTCCTCCCTTTTCTACATTACTCCTCCCTTTTCTACATTACTCCTCCCTTTTCTACATTACTCCTCCCTTTTCTACATTACTCCTCCCTTTTCTACATTACTCCTCCCTTTTCTACATTACTCCTCCCTTTTCTACATTACTCCTCCCTTTTCTACATTACTCCTCCCTTTTCTACATTACTCCTCCCTTTTCTACATTACTCCTCCCTTTTCTACATTACTCCTCCCTTTTCTACATTACTCCTCCCTTTTCTACATTACTCCTCCCTTTTCTACATTACTCCTCCCTTTTCTACATTACTCCTCCCTTTTCTACATTACTCCTCCCTTTTCTACATTACTCCTCCCTTTTCTACATTACTCCTCCCTTTTCTACATTACTCCTCCCTTTCTGTTTACAAGGCTTCCGTCTAACTTTGTCGTTGAAGATACCTTTTAGTTTTAATGCTGAAACAAAATTCTACATATAATTATATAATAATCATACACTATGTATACAAAAGTATGTGGAAACCCCTTCAAATTTGTTGATTCGGCTATTTCAGTCACACCTGTTGCTGACGGGTGTATAAAATCGAGCACACCGCCATGCAATCTCCACAGACAAAATTGGCAGTAGAATGGCCCGTACTGAAGAGCTCAGTGACTTTCAACGTGACACCGTCATAGGATGCCACCTTTCCAACAAGTCAGGTCATCAAATTTCTGCCCTGCTAAAACTGCCCCAGTCAACTAAAGGCTGTTATTGTGAAGTGGAAACATCTAGGAGCAACAACAGCTCAGCTGCGAAGTGATAGGCCACACAAGCTCACAGAACGGGACCGCAGAGTGCTGAAGCGCATAGCGCATCAAAATCGTCTGTCCTTGGTTGTAACACTCACTACTGAGTTCCAAACTGCCTCTGGATGCAACATCAGCACAATAATTGTTTGTCGGGAGCTTCATGAAATTAGTTTCCATGGCCAAGCAGCCACACACAAGCCTAAGATCACCATGCAGAATGCCAAGCGTCGGCTGGAGTGGTGTAAATCTTGCCGCAATTGGACTCTGGAGCAGTGGAAACGCGTTCTCTGGAGTGATGAATCACGCTTCACCATCTGGCAGTCCGATGGACGAATCTGGGTTTGGCGGATGCCAGGAGAACACTACCTGCCCCAATGCATAGCACCAACTGTAAGGTTTGGTGGAGGAGCAATAATGGTCTCGGGCTGTTTTTCATGGTTCGGACTAGGACCCTTAGTTCAAGTGAAGGAAAATCATAACGCTACAGCATACAATGACATTCTAGACAATTCTGTGCTTCCAACTTTGTGGCAACAGTTTTGGGAAGGCCGTTTCCTGTTTCAGCATGACAATGCCCACGTGCACAAAGTGAGGTCCATACAGAAATGGTTTGTCGAGATCGGTGTGGAAGAACTTGACTGGCCTGCACATAGCCCTGACCTCAACCTCATCGAATACCTTTGGGATGAATTGGAACGCCGACTGCGAGCCAGGCCTAATCGCCCAACATCTGTGCCTGACCTCACTAATGCTCTTGTGGCTGAATGGAAGCAAGTCCCCGCAGCAATGTTCCAACATCTAGTGGAGAGCCTTCCCAGAAGAGTGGAGGCTGTTATAGCAGCAAAGGGGGGACCAACTCCATATTAATGTCCATGACTTTGGAATGAGATTTTCAACGAGCAGGTGTCCACATACTTTTGGTCATGTAGTGTACCTTTCATCTCGATGTTCTGGTGTTGTTCGAGCAATTTAAAGTATTGATTGGGGACTTATTTGTGGAGCAATGTAACTGTTTTTCTGGGTGATTTGTGATGTTTGCCATGACTGTATTTTTGTATTTAAATGTGTGTATATATTCTACTCCAAAATCAAAGTTTGTCAGATGTTTTGACCTCAAAACCTTTCTTGATCGAGCTGTGGTCGGGAGAGGTTGTGTTTTCTCTAGCAGGAGGTAAGCTTGGCTTCTTATATGGTGTTGAGTAAAGCTTAAACCATGTATTTAGATTGTAGGTAGGTAGTTGTAGTTAGGTATTGTAGGTAGTTTATTTAGGTAGTTATTTAGGTAGTTATTGTAGGTTTCTGTAGGTAATTATTGTGGGTAAGTATTGTTTACGGCGGAGCCCGGCGAAGCACGAGGCTAGCTAGCTAGCGGGTAGCTACTGGTAACGTGTAGCAACGGTGGATAGTTGCTTCCAATGTTATTTCACGCTTAAGAGTACCTGTAATTAAGCCAGCTAGCTACCTACCATTCAGCCGTTTTTCTAACCTCATTATCTGAGGCATCAACGTTAGGTAGTTAGTAGCTACTGTACTTAATTACACCTACTGATTGCAGAAGGCAAATGTCAGCTGGCGTCGGGTAAGTTTGGCTTTATACATAGCTTGGGCTTCGTCGAGTAAGGCTTAATTATGTATTTAGATTGTAGTTAGGTATTGTAGGTAGGCCCGCAGCACGAAGCTAGCTAGCTAGCCGTTTTTCAAACAAAGTCAACACAGTAGCCATTGCTAGCTAGCCAACACGACCAGCTAACTGTACTGTAGCAGCTAAATACAATATATTTGTGCTAGCTAGCCAACGTTTAATTTTTGCTGCGTTATGAAAGGAACTAGACACGGACACAAATTATCTGTTTAGTGTGTTAACACACTATTGGTAGTTTGTTGTAACCAAGTATTGGTGCTAAACTGTGTGTTATTGGATGCTAGCATGCTAGTTAGCTATGGCATCATAGTTAGGCATCGTGGGCTGTTGTGGGTAGTTATTGTAGGTTAGCATTGTTTTCGGCGGTGCCGGGTGTAGCACGAAGCTAGCTAGCTAGCCGTTTTTCAAACAAAGTCAACTCAGTAGCCATTGCTAGCTAGCCAACACGACCAGCTAACTGTACTGCAGCAGCTAAACACAATATATTTGTGCTAGCTAGCCAACATTTAATTATTGCTGCGTTATGAAAGGAACTAGACACGGACACAAATTATCTGTTTAGTGTGTTAACACACTATTGGTAGTTTGTTGTAACCAAGTATTGGTGCTAAACTGTGTGTTATTGGATGCTAGCATGCTAGTTAGCTATGGTGTCATAGTTAGGCATCGTGGGCTGTTGTGGGTAGTTATTGTAGGTTAGCATTGTTTTTCGGCGGTGCCGGGTGTAGCACGAAGCTAGCTAGCTAGCCGTTTTTCAAACTAAGTCAACACAGTAGCCATTGCTGGCTAGCCAACAAGACCAGCTAACTGTACTGTAGCAGCTAAATACAATATATTTGTGCTAGCTAGCCAACGTTTAATTATTGCTGCGTTATGAAAGGAACTAGACACGGACACGAATTATCTGTTTAGTGTGTTAACACACTATTGGTAGTTTGTTGTAACCAAGTATTGGTGCTAAACTGTGTGTTATTGGATGCTAGCATGCTAGTTAGCTATGGTGTCATAGTTAGCTAGTTGAATAAAGTAAGTTGAGTCTATTCCTTGAAACATTGAACCACTGTAGTTCACAACAATTCTAATTTCTAAAAGTGGAAGTTGGGAGAGTTTTTGTTCGGGTGGTTCAGTGAAACAATTATAGTTTCTGAGGTGGAAGTTTTGGTGAGGGAGGCCCTACTCTCTCCTTTCCCAGATGTTTAGTTCATTTCATTCCGATCTCCTCTGCATTATTGTAGCCATTTGCTACAGCCTGTCAACTATGCCTCTGCCTATCCCTGTTCTCTCCTCTCCGCATAGGTTACACAAACGCCTCACACCGCGTGGCTGCTGCCTCTCTAACCTGGTGGTCCCTGCATGCACCCCACACCTGGAGTTCCAGGTCTCAGGCAGCCTCTGGAACTGCCGTTCTGCTGCCAACAAAGCTGACTTCATCCCAGCTTATGCTAACCTCCAGTCCCTCGACTTCCTGGCGCTGACGGAAACATGGATTACCACTGAAAACACTGCTACTCCTACTGCTCTCTCCTCGTCTGACCATGTGTTCTCGCATACCCCGAGAGCATCTGGTCAGAGGGGTGGTGGCACAGGAATCCTCATCTCTCCCAAGTGGACATTCTCAATTTTTCCCCTAACCCATCTGTCTATCTCCTCATTTGAATTCCATGCTGTCACAGTCACTAGCCCATTTAAGCTTAATATCCTTGTCATCTATCGCCCTCCAGGTTCCCTTGGAGAGTTCATCAATGAGCTTGACGCCTTGATAAGTTCCTTTCCTGAGGATGGCTCACCCCTCACAGTTTTGGGGGATTTCAACCTCCCTACGTCTACATTTGACTCATTTCTCTCTGCCTCCTTCTTTCCACTCCTCTCCTCTTTTGACCTCACCCTCTCACCGTCCCCCCCTACTCACAAGGCAGGCAATACGCTTGACCTCATCTTTACTAGATGCTGCTCTTCTACTAATCTCACTGCAACTCCCCTCCATGTCTCCGACCACTACTTTGTTTCCTTTTCTCTCTCGCTCTCCTCCAACACTACTCACTCTGCCCCTACACAGATGGTAATGCGCCGCCGCAACCTTCGCTCTCTCTCTCCCACTACTCTCTCCTCTTCCATCCTATCATCTCTTCCCTCTGCTCAATCCTTCTCCCTCCAATCTCCTGATTCTGCCTCCTCAACCCTCCTCTCCTCCCTTTCTGCATCCTTTGACTCTCTGTGTCCCCTATCCTCCCGGCCGGCTCGGTCCTCCCCTCCAGCTCCGTGGCTTGATGACTCATTGCGAGCTCACAGAACAGAGCTCCGGGCAGCGGAGCGGAAATGGAAGAAAACTAAACTCCCTGCCGACCTGGCATCTTTTCACTCCCTCCTCTCTACATTTTCTTCATCTGTTTCTGCTGCTAAGGCCACTTTCTACCACTCTAAATTCCAAGCATCTGCCTCTAACCCTAGGAAGCTCTTTGCCACATTCTCCTCCCTGCTGAATCCTCTCCCCCCCCCCCCTCCTCTCTCTCTGTGGATGACTTCGTCAACCACTTTGAAAAGAAGGTTGACGACATCCGATCCTCGTTTGTTAAGTCTAATGACACTGCTAGTCCTACTCACACTGCCCTACCCTATGCTTTGACTTCTTTCTCCCCTCTCTCTCCAGATAAAATCCTGCGACTTGTGACTGCAGGCCGCCCAACAACCTGCCCGCTTGACCCCATCCCCTCCTCTCTTCTCCAGACCATCTCCGGTGACCTTCTCCCCTACCTCACCTCGCTGATCAACTCATCCTTGACCGCTGGCTATGTCCCTTCCGTCTTCAAGAGAGCGAGAGTTGCACCCCTTCTCAAAAAACCAACACTCGATCCCACTGATGTCAACAACTACAGACCAGTATCCCTTCTTTCTTTTCTTTCCAAAACTATTGAGCGTGCCGTCTTTAGCCAACTCTCTTGCTATCTCTCTCAGAATGACCTTCTTGATCCAAACCAGTCAGGTTTCAGGACTGGTCATTCAACTGAGACTGCTCTTCTCTGTGTCACGGAGGCTCTCCGCACTGCTAAAGCTAACTCTCTCTCCTCTGCTCTTGTCCTTCTAGACCTGTCTGCTGCCTTTGATACTGTGAACCATCAGATCCTCCTCTCCACCCTCTCCGAGCTGGGCATCTCCGGCGCGGCTCACTCCTGGATTGCGTCCTACCTGACCGGTCGCTCCTACCAAGTGGCGTGGCGAGAAGCTGTCTCCGCACCACGTGCTCTCACCACTGGTGTCCCCCAGGGCTCAGTTCTAGGCCCTCTCCTATTCTCCCTATACACCAAGTCACTTGGCTCTGTCATATCCTCACATGGCCTCTCCTATCATTGCTACGCTGACGATACACAACTAATCTTCTCCTTTCCCCCTTCTGATAACCAGGTGGCGAATCGCATCTCTGCATGTCTGGCAGACATATCAGTATGGATGACGGATCACCACCTCAAGCTGAACCCTGGCAAGACGGAGCTGCTCTTCCTCCCGGGGAAGGACTGCCCGTTCCATGATCTCGCCATCACGGTTGACAACTCCGTTGTGTCCTCCTCCCAGAGTGCGAAGAGCCTTGGCGTGACCCTGGACAACACCCTGTCGTTCTCCGCTAACATCAAGGCGGTGACCCGATCCTGCAGGTTCATGCTCTACAACATTCGGAGAGTACGACCCTGCCTTACACAGGAAGCGGCACAGGTCCTAATCCAGGCACTTGTCATCTCCCGTCTGGATTACTGCAACTCGCTGTTGGCTGGCCTCCCTGCCTGTGCCATTAAACCCCTACAACTCATCCAGAATGCCGCAGCCCGTCTGGTGTTCAACCTTCCCAAGTTCTCTCACGTCACCCCCCTCCTCCGCACACTCCACTGGCTTCCAGTTGAAGCTCGCATCCGTTACAAGACCATGGTGCTTAACTATGGAGCAGTGAGGGGAACGGCACCTCCGTACCTTCAGGCTCTGATCAGTCCCTACACCCAAACGAGGGCATTGCGTTCATCCACCTCTGGCCTGCTGGCTCCCCTTCCTCTGCGGAAGCATAGTTCCCGCTCAGCCCAGTCAAAACTGTTCGCTGCTCTGGCACCCCAATGGTGGAACAAGCTCCCTCACGACGCCAGGACAGCGGAGTCACTCACCACCTTCCGGAGACATTTGAAACCCCACCTCTTTAAGGAATACCTGGGATAGGATAAAGTAATCCTTCTACCCCCCCCCCCCCCCCAAAAAAAAAAAAAAAAAAAATTTGGTAAAGTGGTTATCCCACTGGCTATAGGGTGAATGCACCAATTTGTAAGTCGCTCTGGATAAGAGCGTCTGCTAAATGACGTAAATGTGCCCTTGAGCAAGGCACTTAACCCTAATTGCTCCTGTAAGTCGCTCTGGATAAGAGCGTCTGCTAAATGACTAAAATGTAAAATGTAAATGTATATTTATATTGTATTATACAGGGCATATTTGGAAAAGAGACCAAAGTCTCAATATGTCTTCCCTGGTCAAATAAAGACCTAGTTCTCAGTATGTCTTCCCTGGTAAAATAAAGACCTAGGTCTCAGTACCAGCTCAGCCCAGTCAAAAATACTCGCTGCTCTGGCACCCCAATGGTGGAACAAGCTCCCCCCACGATGCCAGTCACTGATCACCTTCTGGAGACACTTGAAACCCTACTTCTTTAAGGAATACCTGGGATAGTATTGTCAGTGTTTGAAGTGGATGTGGTGTTGGAGTCAGGCGCAGGACACAGAAGCTTAGTCCAACAGACTTTACTAGTCAGAAATATGACAATACAAAAGAACGGGCCTCAAGCAACGGAGGCGAGCGATGCGCAAACAGTGCGTCAATACACTTATATACACCAGAGCAAAATCCAAAACCCCAACGGACAGGCGGACAACAACGCACAACTACAAACAAAACCAAAGGAAACTTATAGGTGACATAATCAATAAGTGATAAGACACAGGTGCACCAAACAGACAAAACCAAACAAAACATAGAGAACATCAAACGGTAGCAGCTAGTACTCCGGGGACGACGAACGCCGAAGCCTGCCCGAACAAGGAGGAGGAGCAGTCTCGGCGGAATTCGTGACAAGTATAACAGTAATCCTTCTACCACCCTCTCCCCCACCCCGCCCCCCTCCATAAAAAAAAAGGCTATCCATACAAAAATGTATGCACGCATGACTGTAAGTCGCTTTGGATAAAAGCGTCTGCTAAATGGCATATTATTTTTTTATTTTATTTTTTATCCTAAATTGTATGCACCAATTTGTAAGTCGCTCTGGATAAGAGCGTCTGCTAAATTAATTAAATGTTAAATGTAAAAATGTCTTCCCTGGTAAAATAAAGGTACAAAATAATAACCAACCTGTTAGTTACTGTATATCTACAGGTGTTGGTTAGATACCCTGTTAGTTACTGTATATCTACAGGTGATGTTAGATACCCTGTTAGTTACTGTATATCTACAGGTGTTGGTTAGATACCCTGTTAGTTACTGTATATCTACAGGTGTTGGTTAGATACCCTGTTAGTTACTGTATATCTACAGGTGTTGGTTAGATACCCTGTTAGTTACTGTATATCTACAGGTGTTGGTTAGATACCCTGTTAGTTACTGTATATCTACAGGTGTTGGTTAGATACCCTGTTAGTTACTGTATATCTACAGGTGTTGGTTAGATACCCTGTTAGTTACTGTATATCTACAGGTGTTGGTTGAGCATCATTAGATAGATACCCTGTTAGTTATCTCTACAGGTGTTGGATGAGCATCATTAGTTAGATACCCTGTTAGTTACAGTGGGGGAAAAAAGTACTTGGTGGAGAGAGAGAATGAAGAGAGAGATGAAGAGAGAGAGAGAGAGAGAGAGAGAGAGAGAGAGAGAGAGAGAGAGAGAGAGAGAGATAGAATGAAGAGAGGGAGATGGAGAGAATGAAGAGAGAAATTAAGAGAGAGAGAGAGATGAAGAGAGAGAGAGAGAGATGGCGAGAGAGATGAAGAGAGAGAGATGACGAGAGAGAGAGAGAGAGAGAGAGAGCGAGAGATGAAGAGAGAGAGAGAGATGAAGAGAGAGAGAGAGATGAAGAGAGAGAGAGATGAAGAGAGAGATGAGAGAGATGAAGAGAGAGAGAGAGATGAAGAGAGAGAGAGAGAGAGAGAGAGAATGAAGAGAGAGAGATGGAGAGAATGAAGAGAGAAATGAAGAGAGAGAGAGATGAAGAGAGAGAGATGAAGAGAGAGAGAGAGAGAGAGAGAGAGAGAGAGAGAGAGAGAGAGAGAGAGAGAGAGAGATGGAGAGATGGAGAGAGAGATGAAGAGAGAGAGATGATGAGAGAGAGAGAGAGAGGAGAGATGAAGAGAGAGAGAGATGAAGAGAGAGAGATGAGAGAGATGAAGAGAGAGAGAGATGAAGAGAGAGATGAAGAGAGAGAGATGATGAGAGAGAGAGAGAGATGAAGAGAGAGAGAGAGATGAAGAGAGAGAGATGAAGAGAGAGAGATGGAGAGAGAGAGAAAAACACACACATTTCTTTCCACAGGGCCGTGGGGTGAGACAGGGATGCAGTTTAAGCCCCACCCTCTTCAACATATATATCAATGAATTGGCGAGGGCACTATAACAGTCTGCAGCACCCGGCCTCACCCTACTAGAATCTGAAGTCAAATGTTTCTGTTTGCTGATGATCTGGTGCTTCTGTCACCAACCAAGGAGGGCCTACAGCAGCACCTAGATCTTCTGCACAGATTCTGTCAGACCTGGGCCCTGACAGTAAATCTCAGTAAGACAAAAATAATGGTGTTCCAAAAAAGGTCCAGTTGCCAGGACCACAAATACAAATTCCATCTAGACACCGTTGCCCTAGAGCACACAAAAAACTATACATACCTCGGCCTAAACATCAGCGCCACAGGTAACTTCCACAAAGCTGTGAACGATCTGAGAGACAAGGCAAGAAGGGCCTTCTATGCCATCAAAAGGAACATAAAATTTGACATACCAATTAAGATCTGGCTAAAAATACTTGAATCAGTTATAGAACCCATTGCCCTTTATGGTTCTGAGGTCTGGGGTCCGCTCACCAACCAAGAATTCACAAAATGGGACAAACACCAAATTGAGACTCTGCATGCAGAATTCTGCAAAAACATCCTCCGTGTACAACGTAAAACACCAAATAATGCATGCAGAGCAGAATTAGGCCAATACCCGCTAATTATCAAAATCCAGAAAAGAGCCGTTAAATTCTATAACCACTTAAAAGGAAGCGATTTCCAAACCTTCCATAACAAAGCCATCACCTACAGAGAGATGAACTTGGAGAAGAGTCCCCTAAGTAA